>NC_068938.1:116565483-116865483 GCF_016801865.2 Culex pipiens pallens
AAAATATTGTTTTGCCATCAAGTTAAACTCATTTGCGTTTTTGTGATGTGCCCGAAAATCTTCAAAATCTGACATGCCTGGACTCACCTCAGAGCCGAGGGGCTCGTCACCACAGGTTCCATATTCTGGGCACCCTAATAACACACCCTTATAATTAGGGATATCATTGGGGATACCCACCTTAATTTTAAATACAAAAATAAGTAAAAAGAGGTAGCTTTGCTTAAAACTTTCTATCGCAAACAAATTTTATTATTTAATATTGAAAGAATTTGTTATGACTAATGTTAAGATACGATTGCAAAGTATATGGGTAACCAACTCACCAACTCACACGAAATCGGGAAAAGTTGCCCCGACCCCTCTTCGATTTGCGTGAAACTTTGTCCTAAGGGGTAACTGTTGTCCCTGATCACGAATCCGAGGTCCGTTTTTCGATATCTCGTGACGGAGGGACGGTACGACCCCTTCCATTTTTGAACATGCGAAAAAAGAGGTGTTTTTCAATAATTTGCAGCCTGAAACGGTGATGAGATAGAAATTTGGTGTCAAAGGGACTTTTATGTAAAATTAGACGCCCGATTTGATGGCGTACTCAGAATTCCGAAAATACGTATTTTTCATCGAAAAAAACACTAAACAAGTTTTAAAAATTCTCCCATTTTCCGTTACTCGACTGTAAAAAATTTTGGAACATGTCATTTTATGGGAAATTTAATGTACTTTTCGAATCTACATTTACCCAGAAGGGTCACTTTTTCATTTAGAACAAAATTTTTCATTTTAAAATTTCGTGTTTTTTCTAACTTTGCAGGGTTATTTTTTAGAGTGTAACAATGTTCTACAAAGTTGTAGAGCAGACAATTACAAAAATTTTGATATATAGACATAAAGAGTTTGCTTATAAACATCACGAGTTATCGCGATTTTACGAAAATTTTTTTTTGAAATAGTAGTTTATGCAACAAGTTGCAAAAAGAGGATTTTTTCAGCACGAGTCGTACATTTATCCAACGAGGTTTACCGAGTTGGATAAATAGGACGATTGCTGAAAAAATCAAGTTTTGCAACGAGTTCCATACAACATTTTTTGCAATTCCAAAAAACACCCTTTGGACAGAATTATAGGACAAAAGTCCATGCATTGAGACAATGAATCGTTTAAATAAAAAAATGTTGAAAAGTATAACTTTTCCTAACAAGTGCTGAAAAGTTCAACTACTTACTTTTCCTGTCATTCTTGAACGGCGAAATAGCCTACTTTTCTGTACCAAAAATAACAGAATCGAATAGTAACCCTTTTCAAAACAAATGCTGAAAAGTTCTACTTTTCAGCACTGAAATGGGTGCTGAAAAGTTGAACTTTTCAGCACTTGTTTCGAAAAGTAACACTTTTCAACATTTTTTTGATTAAAACGATTTATTGACAAAATACATGAAAATTTGACTTAAAATTTCACTCAATGGGTGTTTTTCGGAATTGCAAAAAATGTTGTATGGAACTCGATGCAAAACTTGATTTTTTCAGCACTCGTCGTATTTATCCAACTCGGTGAACCTCGTTGGATAAATGTACGACTCGTGCTGAAAAAATCCTCTTTTTGCAACTTGTTGCATAAACTACTATTTTTGCGTTTCTCTTTGTTTCGTCGTCCGTGTCTGTCGCGGGTGACCATGAACGGCCATGATCAATGACGACCAACTTTTTCAAAACTTTTTTTTCGTAAAATCGCGATAACTCGTGACGTTTATTAGCAAATCCCTTATGTCTATATATCAAAATTTTTGTAATTGTCTGCTCTACAACTTTGTAGAACATTGTTACACTCTAAAAAATAACCCTGCAAAGTTAGAAAAAACACGAAATTTTAAAATGAAAAATTTTGTTCTAAATGAAAAAATGACCCTTCTGGGTCAATGTAGATTCGAAAAGTACATTAAATTTCCCATAAAATGACATGTTCCAAAACTTTTTACAGTCGAGTAACGGAAAATGGGAGAATTTTAAAAACTTTTTTAGTGTATTTTTCGATGAAAACTACGTTTTTTCGGAATTGTGAGTACGCCATCAAATCGGGCGTCTAATTTTACATAAAAGTCCCTTTGACACCAAATTTCTATCTCATCACCGTGTCAAGCTGCAATTTTTTCAAAAACACCTCTTTTTTCGCATGTTCAAAAATGGAAGGGGTCGTACCGCCCCTCCGTCACGAGATATCAAAAAACGGACCTCGGATTCGTGATCAGGGACAAAAGTTACTCCTTAGGACAAAGTTTCACGCAAATCGAAGAGGGGTCGGGGCAACTGCTGTGTGAGTTGGCGGAGAATTACCCATATGCCTCATTAAAGTCATAAATAAGGATGGATACAGAAACAGACTAAAATCACAACGAACTTAATGTCCAATGATAATATTTATTGTTTATTATACACTATTTATCATAAACTATTGAGTGTAGAGTGGAACGAAGAAATGTTCTGTTTTTGCTTGCTAGGCTCGGTTCATGGCTTCTCGCTTGAATGATCTAAAGTTTCATGCTCAGCAGCTTTTATAACGATGGTATCCTATAAATGTAAAAGGTTGTTGCATTTTTGTATAAGAAATACAATTAATATCTTACCACATCTTGACTAGTTGTCATGTATTTTTCGGAATTCGATTGATCAAAAATTTCTACAGTGTTAGGGTCCACTTTACACAAGTTTTTTTTCACGCTGGTAGTAGACGGACTAGAACATAAACTACCGTCTTTTTCCACGGCAATTGTTAGCTGTTTTGGTTTGGATTCATCTTTAGACGACTCGATGTTTTCATAACTTGATTGTACCTCCAGATGATTTTCAGCGCTCTTTTTCTTCTCTTGCTCAGTTTTGTCATGGATATCCTAAAATAAGAAATATGAATACAGTACTCGTTTGGTAACTCCGAACACAGCCTAGCTGCAGAATGCTGTTCCATAACTGGGTTGTCCGTTTGATAACAGTTTTGACGTTTGAATGCTTTTAAATTCAAATAGTGGAACTATAGAGCATTCTAGGTGCGTATGTATTGCGTGTACTTAGGCCGTCCCAAAAAAATAAAAGTTGTCAAATCTTCGGTGCTCACCCCTAGAATGATAGATTAGGATGTCAGGAACAATGTTTTCATACAACAAAAAATTCCCAAAAATGGTTTACAACTCGCGCGCGGAGCTTGAATGAAAAAGTGCATTTTTCGAGTATTTTTCAGAAATGCGAGCAACAGATTATCGTGTTAGCAGCAGCGCCGGGAAGATGGATTTTTGTGGCGTTCTTTTTGTGCTGTATTCGTGATCGTGTTCATGCCATGCATGCGGTGAGGGGGGCCATTTTTTTATTCATAACTTATTTTTATTTGGTCCTTTTAGGTGCTGTGACCAGGTTGGGACCGAGGATCGTTAAATAACTAATATATAACAAAAAAAACAACAACAACTCCTTAAACTCCATACTTGGAGATCATGGCTTCCTCCTTCGTGGCTCCACCGTCTCGGGAGCCACTGCTTCCTTGGCTTTTTCCTGCGGGTCGAGGGCGATCCTTCGATTTTCCGTCCGGAACTGCGCCCGGCAGCGGAGGGAACTCCGCCGGCGTGAACGCCGGAACTGCTGGACTCTGCTTCTCCGCCTTCCTTGCCGGCGGTTTCGGTTTCGACGCCTGCTGGCGCCTCTGGATGAAGTCCGCACGCTTGGGGCAGCTGCGGTCCGTGGCTTCGTGAGCTCCAGAGCAGTTGGCACACCGCTTCGACTCTGCTTCTTGGACTTTGCACTCGTCCGTCTTGTGGGGACCCCCACAGTTGTTGCACCTCCCCTTGAGGTGACAGTTCCTGGTTCCATGACCCAGCTGCAAGCAGTTCCTGCACTGGGTCACGTTCGGCTGCTTGTTCCGGTAGGCCCCCCACCGGATGATAGTGCTTGCCACAACATTCATTGCAGAGAGCTTCTTCAGATTGGTGTATCCCTTGGGGAAGACCACAATGTACGGAGTTTCGTCCACGGTGGACTTTTCCTTCCGCTTGATGACATGCACCTCCAGCGCGTCCAGCTTGAGATCCCTCTTCAGCAGGTACTTGACCTCATCCGGTTTCAGTTGATCAGGTAAACCACGAACAACGACCCGGTGAAATCGTTCGCTTCTTCGGCCGTGGGTGTAAAATTCCACTTTCTTCCTCTGGAGAAGCTCCTGCAACTTGTCAAAATCTTTGACAGAGAAGCAGGCCACCTTGGTTCCATATCGGGTCAGTTTGTAAATAGGATCGAAACCAAATTTACAACTTTCCACTATCGCCACAAGCTTGTAAAAATCCGTGGTGTTCTTCACCACAAAAGGCGGTTGCTTTTGTTTACCTGCCGACTGGCCGAGTGGTGGAACCGCCGGGACGTCTCCTCCTCCTGCTGGGCTGGCATTGTTGTTGTTTTTGTTTTCCACTAGCGGGCTGAACTTGTTGTTGTTGAGCAGATTCTGCTCCACTTTTTCTTCTCCGACGATAGCTCCGGTGACCTCAAGGGACTTCTTTCGCTTCCGATTTCCAGGGATGAGTTGAAAATCATCCGTCTCGGAGGTCTCTTCCACCTCCATCCGTAAAATAACTCGAGGCAAGCAACGTTGCCTTTAGCGCGCACGTCACAACACGTTTGAGGGGGGTCATTGTGCTAATGAATATTATTGCGCGTCAGTATCGTGTGAGCAGCAGCGCCGGGAAGATGGATTTTTGTGGCGTTCTTTTTGTGCTGTATTCGTGATATTTTTTTATATATATAGAAGAAGAAGATGTCTACATGTAAATTTATCTACTCACTATATGATTTATTTTAATGTTCATATTATTCCTTATCCTATTACTATCCTGTAACATACCATCTCCTCATACCATATATGATCAAATTGCTTAAATTAACGAAACTTTCTAAAACAGCATGGGAACCATCTGGAGCATTTATATTTTAAATTACTGTTTTTTTACAGCTTCCTGGAATCATCTTGATTGTGTTTATTATATTTATCATATTTATTATATTTATTTTATTTACTATATCTATATATATAAAAAATTTAAACGGTTTGTTCGAACGCGAAGCAATTCAACACGGAACGTCGGATCGAGGTGCTTTTTGTTGCGTTGGGTTCGTATAAGTCCAAGGAAGGTTCTTACGCCAAAAAGTGATAACTTTGGCCACTCTGGAACCGATTCCGGAAAATCTGAAGGTTGTATGGGAAAAGTTACGTAAAAACAAATTTTGATCACAGGAGGCTGAATGAGCAAACAAGCAAGAAACGTCAGGAAACTTACAAAGGGCAGGACGAAGTTTGCCGGGAAGAGCTTGTTTATTATATGTATTATATACATATATATATATATATTACAAAACTATATGCTTATTAGATAACACACTACAGACTCACATTTACACTTACAAACATTCAAATCATTAAATACATTACACATCCAATCATTTTCATCGGCCCGATGAAATTACCCTAACCCCCATTCCAAACCTCCCAAAAATATTCCGGTAGATCGTTGATGTCAAACACTGCTCCAGCCAATTGTACGCAGATGATGTCCAGCTCTACATCCGTGGTGTTGGTCCATGCGCGCGTGATTTGATCAGAATGGCTAATCAGGACCTCCAGAATGTTGCCGATTGGTCGACCCGAAATCGTTTGCTCATGAATCCCGCTAAAAGCAAGGCCCTCTTTATTCAAAGTGCGAACCGCAGAGGTGACTCTGTTCCCGACCTGCGCATCGAAATGAATGGTGAGCAAATTCAGTGGACGGAACGTGCAAGCAACCTTGGATTCATCTTCCAGAGCGACCTGCAGTGGGACGGACTTGTGTCACAGCAATGTGGCAAAATCTACGCCGACCTTCGCACACTCTACAGCTGCATACCGACTGCACCCGTGGCTACAAAACTGAAGCTGTTCAAAGCCCTTGTCCTGCCTCACTTTCTGTTCGCCGACGTTTTCTTTGTCCGTCTTTCCTCTAACCTGTTCAATCGACTACGTGTGGCCTTCAACTGCTGCGTACGTTACGTTTACGGGTTGCGGAGGCGTGACCACGTGAGCCACCTGAGCAATTCTCTGAGATTTCGGTCATTCGATTTTTTTTGTATTTTTTAATCCGGCTTAAACTTTGTTGGTGCCTTCGGTATGCCCAAAGAAGCCATTTTGCATCATTAGTTTGTCCATATAATTTTCCATACAAATTTGGCAGCTGTCCATACAAAAATGATATTTGAAAATACAAAAATCGGTATCTTTTGCAGGAATTTTTTGATCGATTTGGTGTCTTCGGCAAAGTTGTAGGTATGGATATGGACTACACTGAAAAAAAAATGATACATGGTAAAAAAAATGGTGATTTTTTATTTAACTTTTTGTCACTAAAACTTGATTTGCAAAAAAAACACTATTTTTATTATTATTTTTTTGATGTGTTTTAGAGGACATCAAATGCCAACTTTTCAGAAATTTAAAGAATGGGCAAAAATGGAAATGATTTTTTGAATCAATACAGTTTTTTTCAAAAAATCGAAACATTGGTCGCAAAATTTTTTCAACTTCATTTTTCGATGTAAAATCGAATTTGCAATCAAAAAGTACTTTAGTGAATTTTGATAAAGAGCACCGTTTTCAAGTTATAACCATTTTTAGGTAACTTTATTGAAAATAGTCGCAGTTTTTCATTTTTTTAAATTATTCCCCATATTTGCCCACCTTTGAAAAAAATAATTTTGAAAAGCTGAGAAAATTCTCTATATTTTGCTTTATTGAACTTTGTTGATACGACCCATAGTTGCTGAGATATTGCCATGTGAAGGTTAAAAAACAGGAAAATTGATGTTTTCTAAGTCTCACTCAAACAACCCACCATTTTCTAATGTCGATATATCAGCAACTATAAATCCGATTTACAATGTTAAAACATGAAACATTCGTGAAATTTTCCGATCAATTTTCGATCAAAAATTTTAAATCAAGCGTAATATTGAATGTTTGGCCCGTTTAAAATATTAGTCTTGATTTTAAATTTTTGAAAATATTTTTTTCGAAAAGATCGGAAAATTTCACGAATGTTTTATGTTTTAATATTGTAAATCGGATTTATAGTTGCTGAGATATCGACATTAGAAAATGGTGGGTTGTTTGGGTGAGACTTAGAAAAAATCAATTTTCCTGTTTTTTAACCTTCGCATGGCAATATCTCAGCAACCATGGGTCGTATCAACAAAGTTCAATAAAGCAAAATATAGAGAATTTTCCTCGGAATTTTCTCAGCTTTTCAGACAAATTTTTTTCAAAGGTGGGCAAACATGAGCACTAATTTAAAAAAATGAAAAACTGCGACTATTTTTATTTTCGTTTTGGTTTTATTTTGTTGAATTTATAAAATATTTACATTATTGATTCACGTTTCAGTGATCATGGCAAATTCAAGTCCACTAATATCGATTCTACCTTCTGCATTATTAATGAAACTAATGTAGGTCACAAATAATTTAAGAATCTTGTTTCTAATCACTGGTCCGATGTCAGCGCTGGTCGCAAAAGTTCTTCGAAGGTTAATCGTCGCCATCCATTGAGAACCGCGGCAACTTTCTGCTGTAGAAGCTGCCACGCTGCACGAACACGATTACATTCGCTAAACTTGTGTTGAAGAGTCTCCACTGGCGAATTGCAATGTGTTCAGTATCCTCCGTCTACTCGCTGCATCACATGTAGTAGACGTCGGTGCTCGGTCTTCCCATTTACGAAACGGTAAAGCTCGCTTCGCTGAGAGGAAGAGAGCCGTTTCGAGGCGATGTTTCTCCAGATTCTCTGACAGTCAGCTGTCGGGGTGTTCCGCTCAACCCTTGGTCGATCGGTCAACTCCAGATAATGTTGGTGGATGAGGTCAGAAGAGGGACGATCTTGAAGTTGAGCAGGTAACCGTGGGAGGTTCTAGAGCAGCGATTTGAGGCTTGAGCAGTCAGGCACAACGGGACGTGGTTACGTTGGGTTTTCTGGGAACACGATCGATTTGTAGAACGGCATGCAGTCAATCTCGTTGAGATGACGATTGATGAGCAGCGCCTTACATTTCATCGCCGGCAGTTGTAGTTTTAATCCCCCTTTTTCGATGTGTCGTGCGAGCTGTTGAATTGGGATGCGAGCTGGTAGCCGTCTCCAGTGAAAGCTTGATTTGGACCATTTGTCGGACGCAATTAGCAAAAATCACTCCCAGAATTTTAACCGTGTCTACAGTTTGCAACCATGGAACATGTAGGGGGTTCCCATTGATAAAGCCAACGTCTATAGAGATGGTTTTTCTGGTGTTGAGTATCGCACCGGACACAGTGCGAAAGCGATCGAAAGTTTCTCTCATCATCTCTATTTTGTGTGTGGAGGTGGCGATAACACTGACATCGTCGGCGTACGCGACTACGAGATCGTCCCCAGCGACCTGTTGCAATCGGCTCAGCAGTGGGTGAAGATAAAGTACAAACAGGTGCATGGACAAGGGGTCCCCTTGCCGACGGAGCGCTGGATGGGGAAGGCTGCCGCGAGATTTCCGTTGACGAGCAAGCGAGATGACGATAGATCGCCGATTCGCTTCAGCAGGTCCACCAAGTTCGTGTTGAACCCTAGAGACCGCATCGTGGAGAACAGGAAACTTCTCGATACGAGATCAAACGCCAAGGCAAGATCAAAGCTGATAAGTTTAGCTCTCTTTTTGTGTTGTTTCAGCTGTACGATCCGGTCTTTCAGAGAAAGAGTGGCCTGAAAGATGTTGCGGAGCATTTTTGGCCGTCGCTTAGAATGTTGTGGGCCCTCATCACGTTCTCCAGCCTCCCCTTGAGGATGCGGGAGAGAGTTTTATAGTCGAAGTTTAGCAGCGAGATTGGCCGGTATGAGCGAGCGGACTCGTCGGTGTTTTTCTTCTTCACCAACACAATTATACCATCGACGAACTCTGGGGGAAAGTTCGAAGATAGAGCTTCGTTGAGGACCAGGTTGAGTTCTCTGTGGATGATATCGAAGGCCCGAAGATAGAATTCCTTCGGCAGACCATCGGGACCAGGACTTTTTTTTACGCACTTGCTTTGATCGCCGAATATATTTCGGCTGTTGTTATCTCGCTCATACAGGCCTCGCTCGCTTCGTCTCCAGCGGGAATCACATGGTTACATTCGAAGCGATCCTCTGCATCCACCGCCTCTTCTGCTACCGCGTAAAGCTCCCTGAAGTGGTTGACCATGTGCTCTTCGATTTCTCTGCTACCGTCGATGTGTTCTCCACGGTCGTTGAGTACACGGGTTATTGTTGTATTTTTTCTTCTTCTTTCTCCCAGCTGGAAGGTTGACAGTGGTTCACCGGCGACGTGTGTTGCGTTGATGTGTACAAACATGTGCGTGAACTCTCGTTGCATAGTCAGCATTTGTGCTTTGATGCGGTTGATCCTGGACAGCATACGGGGGTTTTGGTAATAGCCATCGTATGCTACCCGGAGCTCAGCATAGAGTCGTTGGTGTTTACGCTGATAGTCATCATAAATGATTTTTGACTTCCAGCAGAAAAACTTTTTAAGTTTCGGCTTAGCTAACGAGAGCCACCACATCATCCAGCTCGGGAAATTTCGCCGTTGACGGGTCCAAAACTGCCAGCTGAGCTGCACCTCTTCAAGGTGTTCTCTAGAGAGAAGATGGGGACGAAGAGACCAAAACCCACGGCCAGGTGCTCTACCGAGAATGGGAAGGCAAAGTCTGGCTGTCACCGCCTTGTGGTTCGTGAAGGAGCATGCGTGAGCGACGATAGTCCTTAGGCCTTCATTCAGTCCAGGGCTGACGTGGAGCCGAGACCGCCACCACCGGGCTTCAGCCAGGAGCCAAGACCAACCCAAGAACCAGCAGTTGAGGAAAATGGTAATGATCTTTACACCTCAACCGAACTCCTCAATATTTTCCAACAGATGTCCGCTGCACTGCGTGGATGCAAAACCAAGACCCAGCAGATTGAAGTGCTGACCTCGTTCGTCATCCAGTATGGATCGTAGGTCCCTCAAGCTGCTGAATTGGAACGCTTGCTCCATTAGGAGGAAGAATTTAGAGCTGGTGGATTTTCTTCGCGAGAAGGAGATCGACGTAGCTGCCATCACGGAAACTCATCTGAAGCCCGGTGAAAAAGTTTATCTGCAAAACTACAAGATCGCGACGCAGCTCGACAGGACCACTTCTGGAGGAGGAGGTGTGCTTGTCGCTGTTCATCGTGATCTCAAGCCACGCCGGCTGCCACACTTCAAGCTGGACATCATCGAGGCCGTTGGGGTGGAAATTCCCACTTCGGTTGGCCCAGTACTCTTCATTGCTGCATACTGCCCACGTCAGGTGAATGCCAGAGATGGTTCAGCAGCAAAACTGAAGAGAGATATCCAGAAGCTGACACGGCGGAGCGCAAAGTACATCATCGCTGGTGACCTCAACGCGAAGCATGAAATTTGGGGCAACAGCAGGAGGAATCGGAACGGAGTGATTCTGCACAACGATCTGCAAAACGGATACTACAACGTTGTGAGTCCGGATCGTCCAACGAGGGTGGCTCGGTCTGGGAATCACTCAATCATCGACTTCTTCATCACCAATATGGCTGAGAACGTGGCTCATCCTGAGGTGTTTGAAGAGTTGAGTTCTGATCACTATCCGGTGGTTGTGGAGGTTGGAGCTTCCGTTACTCCACAGCGGCAACCAACCCGGAAAGATTACCACAACGTTGACTGGCAGCAGTTTCAGCAAGTGGTAGACAGCAACATCGACTATGATCAACACCCGGAAACTTCTGCTGATATTGATCGTTCGCTGGAGGTGATCCAGCAGGCTATCAACCAAGCAGAGGCTGTCAACGTTCGGGAGGTTCCTGTTAATTTTAAGGTAACTGATATTGACGTAGATACTAAACACTTGATTAGACTTAGGAATGTTTATAGGAGACAATATCAACGGACTGGGGACTATGACAAAAAGATTTCAGTGAACAATTTGAACAAAATCATACAAGACCGACTTGACAATATCAGAAATCAAGAATTTTCAAAACATGTAAGCCAGCTTGGGAATTATTCAAAACCATTTTGGAAACTTTCAAAAGTTCTTAAAAACAAACCAAAGCCTATTCCTCCTCTTATTGTTGAGGATTCTCCTTTGATTACATCCGAGGAAAAGGCAAATGCACTTGGGCTTCATTTTGTTAGTTCTCATAATCTTGGCGCTTCTATGACCAGTCGTAAAGAAACATCAGTTGCCAATAGTATTTCAACAATTAATAACTCTACCTTTGAATTTCCTGCAGATTCCCATGTTTCTGGTGAGGAAGTCAAAGTTGCAGTAAAACAAATGAAAAATATGAAAGCTCCTGGCTTTGATAACATTTTTAATCTAGTGTTGAAAAAACAGAGTGATCAGTTCTTTCAACATCTAGCCAATATTTTCAATAAATGTTTGCAACTTGGTTACTTCCCCACCAATTGGAAACTGGGCAAAGTCATACCAATTTTGAAGCCTCAAAAAGATCCAACATCGCCAACAAGTTATCGTCCCATAAGTCTTTTGAGTAGTCTGTCCAAACTCTTTGAGAAGGTCATCTATTCAAGGCTTTTGGATTTTACCAACGATAATAATATAATTTTGAATGAGCAGTTTGGCTTCCGAAAGGGGCATAATACTGCTCATCAGCTTACGAGAGTAACTAAAATCATCAAGCAGAACAAGCTTGAGTCTAAATCAACTGCTATGGCTTTGTTGGATGTTGAGAAGGCTTTTGACAATGTTTGGCATGATGGTTTGATACATAAACTGTATTTGTACGGTTTTCCAATGTATCTTATCAAAATTATCCAGCACTATCTTTCGGAGAGATCGTTCAGGGTTTTTCTGAATGGGATTGCTTCTGGATTATTCAACATTGATGCTGGGGTTCCCCAAGGAAGTATTCTTGGCCCACTTCTGTACAATATTTTTACATCTGATTTGCCTACTCTTCCTGGTAATGGTGTGTTGTCACTTTTTGCTGATGACACTGCCGTTATTTATAAGGGTAAAATAACCAGATATTTAGTTGGTCGTCTTCAGAAGGGTCTTGACGTTCTTTCCGAATACTTTGGCGACTGGAAAATTCGCATAAATGCAGCCAAAACTCAAACCATCATTTTTCCACTTTCCAAATCGGCCCGATTTGTCCCAAAGGATGATGTTTTGATTAAAATGAATGATGTTTCAATACCCTGGTCAAAGGAAGTTGTCTATTTAGGTCTCATACTTGACTCGAAACTTTTGTTTCGACAGCATGTAGACAAAATATTGAACAAGTGCAGCATTCTCATCAGGTGTTTGTATCCTTTAATTAACAGAAAATCAAAGCTATCTTTGAAAAATAAGCTAGCAGTTTACAAACAAATAATTTACCCCGTTATTGAGTATGCAGTACCTGTTTGGGAGTGTTGCGCTAGAACTCATAAATTGAAGCTCCAGCGTGTCCAAAACAAGGTACTAAAAATGGTTTTGAATGTTCCTGGCTGGACAAGATCAAGTGAGGTTCATGAATTAGCAGAAGTAAAAATGTTGGATCAGAAGATTCAAGAAAAATGTTTGAAATTCAGGGAAAAATGTGCTATATCTGAATACCCCTTGATTCAAGGATTGGTTTAGTTTATGGTAAGATTAAGTTAGTTTTAAGTTAGGTTATGTTTTCTTAAATTTTTTTTTTCCTCGTTGTACCTAGTGTTACAAAAATGATAAATCATATACTTTTAAAGTTAAGAAAATGAACAGTGTTTAAATCACGAAAAGCAAACTAAAGCTGAAGAGCCACAGCTGACCACTTATTATGTAAACCAAATGTAATTATTATAAGAAGGATTCAATAAAGTATATTTAATTCAAAAAAAAAAATTCCAGGGCTGACGTAGATACGGTCAAGTCTAGACTGAGAGTTGTGGGTAATATAGGTAGGGCCAGGGGAGGTCGGGTGAAGCTTGACCCAAACATCTTGCAGCTGTAGTTGTTGTATGCTGGTGTGGAGAGAGGGACTGTAGTTGTTACCAGTTGCATCACATTGTCTTACCACACAGTTAAAATCTCCTGATACTATCACGTGCTCGGTTTGATGTCGCAGATAGTACGCAAGAGTGTTGTTGAAAAAACGCTCTCGTTAGGCTCGCAGAGCGGTTCCGGACGGAGCGTAGATGCAGCACAATGTGGTATTGTGGACACGAACGGTTATTAGCCGTCCGTCAAGGCTTTTTTCGATGTGTGAGAAAACGATGTGGTCCTTGAGTGCGATCGCTGTTCCTCTTCTCGCGTGATTCACATTGCAGACAAGGTTGTAGCCAGGTAGCACAAGTTGCTCGTTTTCTACTTCTTGCAAGAAGATGATGTCGAGTTCCATTGTTCTTGCAAAAGATCGCAGTGCGTTGATTTTGGTAGTGTTAGTGATGGTGTTTATATTGATAGTAGCGATGCTATAGCTGTGTTGAGCCATTTTACAACGCATCATCTCCCACGTCAGCGTCAGCGTAGGTTTTTTGAACAAGAAGCTTCTTGTTTTCGACGCAGCTTATGCCGTTGTGAGCATAATCCTGGCAATGCTTACATGTCTGCTTCTGGCCATAGTATGACAAAGCAGTAAGTTCTCCGTCGATTACCACATACGATGGAATATTCTGTTTGACCTTAATTTTGGCCACCCAGATTCCGGATGGAAAACCATCGTACGCGATTTTTTCTCCCCACATCAGCTCGCAAAGTTCGTAAACTTCACTGTATGCCGAGAGGAAGTCCACGATCGCTTGCGCCTGGATGTCTTCAGGAAGGTCGTGGAGTTTTACTTCCACAGCTCCGTCTTCCATCACGATACGTAACTTGTAGATTTTGTCTTCCACTTCGATTTCGTGTTTGTTGTCGTTTTCTTCCACAACTCGTTGTGCGATCGCAAGATCGGTAGTTTTCACAAAAGCACAACCATGTGTACGGCTGCACTGAATGCGTTCCACCTCCTCGCGTTTCAGACCGATGACCGTCGCGATGAATTCGTGCACTTCTTCGAAACTAGGTTTTTTCGGTATCATCGAATAGTCGATCCGAAAAGTATTAATCCGACGGGCCATCCCGGACCGGCGTGTCCGCGATTAGCGGTTGCTTATTGAAGGACAAACTGAGGAAAAATACTTGATCAGCCCTTTTCAACAAGCACGTTTGCTCATCTCAACAGATGAGCGGTAACTAAACATGTGCACTAATTTAAAAAAATGAAAAACTGCGGCTATTTTCAAAAAAGTTACCTAAAAATGGTTATAACTTGAAAACGGTGCTCTTTATCAAAAATTCACTAAAGTACTTTTTGATTGCAAATTCGATTTTACATCTAAAAATGAAGTTGAAAAATTTTTGCGACCAATATTTCGATTTTTTGAAAAAAAAACTGTATTGATTCAAAAAATCATTATTCCGTCAAAAATTTTTTGCCCATTCTGGAAATTTCTGAAAAGTTGGCATTTGATGTCCTCTAAAACTTATCAAAAAATAAAAAAAAATGAAAATAGTGTTTTATTGCAAATCAAATTTTAGTGACAAAAAGTTAAATTAAAAATCACCAATTTTTTTTTCCCGTGCATCATTTTTTTTCAGTGTAGTCCATATCCATACCTACAACTTTGCCGAAGACACCAAAACGATCAAAAAATTCCTTCAAAATATACAGACTATTGAATTTTTACATCTCGTTTTTGTATGGACAGCTGCCAAATTTGTATGGAAAATTATATGGACAAACTAATGATGCAAAATGACTTCTTTGGGCATACCAAAGGCACCAAAAAAGTTTCAGCCGGATTAAATAATACAAAAATAAAAATTAAAGAAAATAGACCGATTCCGTAGAGAACTGCTCACCTACAAAAGAACCTCGTTGGATGTCCGATGCAAAACCTTTTTGCGTACCGATCTGGTCTGTTCTTGAGAAACCTGATGTCGACCCAGCGCTCTACCAGAAACTCATCCATGCAAGAAGCCGACGTCTACGCAACTTGGTCGTCCCAGCAAACCGTACAGCTGGATATGCCTGCACTATGTTCGTCAGAGGGGTTGTGTACAGGAACTCACTCCCTCCCGCAGTCACTAACAGCTTATCTGAGGCAACCTTCAAGAGAGACTGCAAAGAACACTGGAATGAAGTGTAACCACTGTCGCGCCCGGAGGTCCCGGGGCCCCCCTAACCACAAGTCAAAGGAAGAGTGGAATAGGGACAACCCTCCGGCTCCTCCGGGGCGCCTGGTAAACACGACACGCAAGCCGACGAGATGCCAACCGACGCAAAACCAACTAACGAAACGCCAACCGACGAAACGCGAACCGACGAAACGCCAACCGGAGAATCCACCGAGGCTCAGGAGACCCGGGGCCCCCCTAACCACAAGTCAAAGAAAGAGTGGTATAGGGACAACCCCCGGGCTCCTGTGGCCCCCAGGAAGAGGTCGTACAAGGGGCATACCCCTATCCCCTCGGACGAACCTTGGACTTTACCTCACGACAACGCTACACTATTTTAGTGCTTTTAATTATTAGTATTTAGGTTATCAAATTTGTGTATGCACGTCGATCAAAATCGGAAGTAGCAATTTAAAAGGTGCAAACCTTACGCTACCAGATAAATAAACAAACAAACAAACAAACAAAAATTGTGAATCGAAAAATAAAATGTTCGTCTCCGACCCCATGGCTACAAATCTGAAATATAAAAATTGTGGGTTTTACGAGCGGTTTCCAATGATGGAAGACACACTTTTTTAAGAGCGAAGTATTTCAGAAAAAGAGCTCTCAAAAATCAGACTTTGAGTTCCGGGTTTCAGGCCAAAATTCAATCGAAAGAGCGCATTTAAACCTTTAATTTAGTAATAGGGTAATTCTCCGCCAACTCACACAGCAGTTGCCCCGACCCCTCTTCGATTTGCGTGAAACTTTGTCCTAAGAGGTAACTTTTGTCCCTGATCACGAATCCGAGGTCCGTTTTTTGATATCTCGTGTTTTTTTCAATGAAAAATATGTTTTTTTTCGGAATTATGAGTACGCCATCAAATCGGGCGTCTAATTTTACACAAAAGTCCCTTTGACACCAAATTTCTATCTCATCACCGTTTAAGACTGCAAATTATTGAAAAACACCTCTTTTTTCGCATGTTCAAAAATTGAAGGGGTCGTACCGCCCCTCCGTCACGAGATATCAAAAAACGGACCTCGGATTCGTGATCAGGGACAAAAGTTACCCCTAAGAACAAAGTTTCACGCAAATCGAAGAGGGGTCGGGGCAACTTTTCCCGATTTCGTGTGAGTTGGTAGAGAATTACCCAATAGGATTTTTTTCTGGGACGATTCCTCGCTGCGCATGAATTTTTCAAGATTTCTGAGAAAATCGTTTTTTTAAAAGCAAACCTTAAACCTTTCTTTTGTAAGATCTCGGCTTTGCGTGGACATAAATTGAATGTTAAAAAAACAAAATGATCTCCGTAAAATTTCCTACAAGCTGAATGCATTAGTTTTGGCTGCAAAATTTGTTGGCTTGTTAAGGGGAGTGATTTTTGAAATTTTTGGATAAAAAATAGTAATTTTTCTCCCTAAAACGCCCTGCCATGCCCAAACACAAGCTTTTATGGAGTATGCCTGTACAGGAATTTGTTCAGGAAACATTAAACTATAACTTGAAGCCAAAGGCGACCAAATTTTAATGACTTTAGTATGATTGTTGCTCGCATTTCTGAAAAATACTCGAAAAGTGCACTTTTTTCATTCAAGCACCGCGCGCGAGTTGTAAACCATTTTTGGGAATTTTTTGTTGTATGAAAACATTGTTCCTGACATCCTAATCTATCATTCTATGGGTGAGCACCGAAGATTTGACAACTTTTCATTTTTTGGGCGGCCTAGTGTACGTACACGAAAATAAAGTGAGGTTAAATTTTGTCAGCCAGCAAAACCAAATGGTGCGCTAGTGTGCGTACGCGAAACGTCATAAAGCTCTATTAGCAGACATTTGAACTACAAGTTGTCAAGGGAAATAGCGACCAATATGTTTCCTTTGACAAACTAAAGTCCCATCAACTGGGGCAAATCGGGAAACATGGGGCGAATTGGGACAGCAGGTTTAATCATGTAGGAGCACAATATTTTGATTTTTCTGGTTGGTTCCAGTTAGAACAGACTCAACCCAACAAAATGTGTACATCCATTTCCAAATTTAAAACCATTAAATGCTCTAAACCCTGCTATCCCTATTCAGACTGTAGTCCCAATTCACCCCAGATGACGGTTTGTTAAAAAAAAAGTATTTACACCCCTTGGACACTATGCACATTTTGTGATGAAACATGTAAACAATTTGACAGTTTGACAGCAACCTAGTACAGAGTGTACTACGTTTTGTTCAGAAACTCATGCCAAACATTTTGCTACAAAAAGCTCATGAGACGATTATTTCTATAAAAAGTGATATAACAAATACTATCACAAAAATCAAAAAAGGTGCAAAAAAGTTTATACACCTTTCGAAAAAATAACATAAATAAAGTTGTTTGTTGACAAATCACCATAAATCCAGTCTCTCAACTCCAAATAGGCATCATTGACTGATAAAAAAAATGGATTGAATATAAAGTTTACTAACTACTTAGTATAAAACTTATCTAAACTTAATTTTGCAAACTTTAAATTTAACTAAATGTCAATATATTACCATAGAATTGCTAAATAAACATTTTGGAGTGGGTATAACATCGTTTTGGGGGTCTTTGTATCGTTATAATAGATGTTTCGTTGGACTTTCGTTCCAACCCGGAATTACGTCGTCGGAAAATACGCTGGCATCCGAACCGAACCACGATTCACAAGTTAACCTATGTGGCCTCGGGGCATGACATTTTCGATCTTTTGATACCCAAACATCTAAGGTTTCTTTAAAACCCATGTTACCTGGGTAAAAACGTTATATAATCCACCCTTAGGTGGTTGGTGCCTTCCTCACATTTAGAGGGATAATGCTATCCAAAAAGATACAAAAGGGTGGAACTTTCAGTGTTGATCAACTTGATTCATTGTTCATACCATCAGATTGGGTAGTCAGATCTTCATAATTCAGGGCACTTATGTGCTTATAACTTTTGATAGGGTTGTCAGATCTTCAACCTATTTAGCTCGTTGAGAAGATTTTCTAATTACCTATTCAACGACAGGTCGCATATATCCGGACGACGTTCTCATCCAAATATCTGAGATCCGGCCTCCAAAAAGTGCATAAATAACACTGAAGTGCTTATAACTTTTGATATGGTTGTCATAACTGCAATCTATTGAACTCATTGGAAAGGTCTTTTGATTACCTATCTAACGACAAGTCGCATGATAGATCCAGACAACGTTTTCATCGAAATATATGAGATCCGGCCTCTAAAAAGTTTATTAATAACACTTAAGTGCTTACATCTTATGATACGGTCGTCGGATCTTCAGTCTCTGAACACGTTGAAAAGGTCTTTTGAATACCTTTCTAAAAATGTATAATATGACGGGGTTTCTTACAAAAACCTCCCTTTTTACAATCTTTCGGACTTTTGTTAAAATCGTTTTTTAGCATAACTTTTGAAGTACTTAACTAAACTTTATAATTTCCAAAGCGACTTATGGGACCCTAAGACGGATCGAATGAGACCAAAACGGCCAGCCAGTGCCGAGATAATCCAGTGCAATTTTTTTTATCAACATCCCACCACACACACAGACATTTGCTCAGAATTTGATTCTGAGTCGATATGTATACATGAAAGTGGGTCTAGGAGGTCAAATTACGAATTTCGTTTTTCGAGTGATTTTATAGCCTTTCCTCAGTAAGGCGAGGAAGGCAAAACATTGTTTGAGCAACCTGCCAAAAATGTATGGACTTTTGTAATTTATTTTAACTCAGGTATTTAAAAACACCTTTTTTATTATTCGTGTAGGAAAAAAAATACAAATTCAAAATGTAAACATCGAAAAGTTGGCGTTTTTTCTGGACTAATTCGGAGCGAGCGTTTCTCACGTCCACGCCTGACCAATAGAATCGTTGCCAGCTTCCAAACACGAATCATGGTAGCTGCATAAATGCATAAATAACACTTAAGATTCTGTCTAATTTTCTAGCCGTATGCATGCCGGAAGATAGTACAGTGTGGAAACACGTGAGACATTTCCGAGGCGTCTTGGACATGAAAGAGGTCAAAATGGTTGTCGAACAGACCGGATCCGCACTACAAAGTTTCTAGGCCTTTTGGTGCTGATTCATGAAGATGACCAGAAGTTGAAGGACACGTTGTCCGGAACTCAAAATGGTTGTAGAACCGGCGTTTGTTGTAGCCTTCTGACGTACTTACTATTACTGCTACGTACAACCTCCGGGTCATGAGCCGTCTCCAGATGCGCTGCCACTGGAATCGGTACTGGGCTGCTACTCTCCAATCCCGCTGCGGAACTCCCACATTTTCCAGATCTTCCTCCACTTGGTTCAACCACCTTGCACGTTGCGCCCCCCTCCGCCGCATCGAGCAAAATCCTTTGTCTTATGCTCGATTGGTACCTCCATTTGACAGTTCTCGTGCTTCGGTTGGTACTTTTGGTTTGAGATGTTCGTTCTCTAATAAGCTCCAGGCTCTCTACTCATTACACCTTCAAGCCCAATGTTGAAACAGAGGCCGGAGATACCGTCGCCTTGTCGCAGTCCCTTGCGCGATTCGATCGGGTCGGTCATAGCACCCGAAATCTTCACGCTGCACCGTCCATCGTTGATTTCACCATTCTGATCAGCTTCCCGGGAAAACCGTTCTCGTGCATGATCTTGCATAGCTCTTCGCGATCGACCGAGTCGTACGCTGCTTTGAAATCGATGAACAGGGTTTGCGTCGGGATCTGGTACTAGCGACATTTTTGGAGAATAGTGATAGCTCTATAGTTCTTACATTCCAACTTGTCCCCCTTCTTGTAGATCGGGCATATTACTCCATCTTTCCACTCTTCCGGTAGCTGTTCTGTGTCCCAGACCTTGACTATCAGCCAGTGCAGACAGGCCGCCAGCTTGTCCGGGCCCTACTTGATGAGTTCAGCACCTTCCCATTACCCGCTGCTTTGTTGTTCTTCAGCTTCTTGATGGCATCCTTAACTTCCCTCATCGTGGGTGCTGGCTCGTCCTCGCCGTCCACCATACCGCTGACGTCGCTTCCCCGTCGCCCTGGTTCTTCCACCTTTCGATCACCTCGCGCTCGTCCGTCAAGATGCCTCCATCCTTATCCCGGCACATTTCGGCTCGCGGCATGAAACCTTTCCGGGATTGACTAAGTTTCTTATAGAACTTACCCGTTTCATTAGAGCGATACCGCTGTTCCATGTTCGCAACTGTTTGTACGACTCCTTGTTCCCACGGGTATTGTGCAGCAGCCACCTGTCCCGCACTGCTTTCTTATCGAATTCTACTGCTGCTCTTCGTAGTGGCTCTGCTGGTTGCGTAAGGGTTGTGAGTGATATTCTGTGAAGTTTCCTTTTCTTCTTGTTGATGATTGCTTGGATAGTTGTTCTGCTGTAACCGTTGATTTCCGCTGTTTAAATTTTTTTTAAATTTATATTTATTCAGATTTTCTCTTCCATGTACATTCATTCAGTTAAAATATTATTGAGTGTCCAATCACAATCGATGACTTTTCACCTCAATTTTAAATACTTGCAACTTTCATTTATTCATGAAATATTGTAGCTTTCGCTATTCAGTGATTTCAAATGTAGGAGGTCCTACATGTACAAAAGGGAAAAGGGAAACCTTAAAAACTAACTTATAAACAATATAAAGAGCGGATCAATGCAGCTGAAGACTGCAATGATTTTTGTCAAAATGCACCAATTATCTTATTGGACATAACATCCGAAGTGTCAACTTCGGCTAATTGATGAAGTTCACGGGTGCTGAACCAGGGAGGAAGTTTCAGAATCATTTTCAGAATTTTGTTCTGAATCCTCTTCCTGTTTAAGTGGTATACGCACTTCGGAAGGAACCGGTCAAGAAAAAAATCAAATGGGCAGCAGCGGCAGCTAAAGCAAGCCAGAGAGGGTGAAGAAAAGCCCCAAGAAATCGCTCCCTCTCCTTTGTTCTGCTGTTCGTAAAGCCATTTCTTGACCCCTTTCCTTCCGATCAGCGTACTAGCCTTTAAGCAACAGCTTGTCCAGTTCGGCATAGCATAAAGCATGGCAGGTCTGAAAATTTGTTTATAAATTAACAGTTTATTCTTGAGACAAAGTCTAGAATTCCTGTTTATAAGTGGATACAAACATTTAATATCATTGTTATTCGAGCATTCGTTGGAGAATGTTGTCTTATTCAACATGACTCGTCGCGTCCCGGCGGAAAACGCCGGCAATATCGCCCTACCTGCGGCTCAAGCAGGCAAAAAAGTGAGGATTTCCAAAAGGAAGGTTAATGCTTCAACTGATGGCCAAAAACCGGGGATTTCCAAAAGGAAGGTGCTTTTGGAAGTGACATCGAACAGCAGAAAGACCAAAAAGATTGACGGTACTGTACCGATAAATGAGGAGGAGGAGAACACTTCGTCGCACGAGGAAGAACAACAACTTTTTGTTTGCATAGAAATGAAAGAAAAAAAACGTTATCAAAAATGGTTTTTAATCGTGTTTCTTACCGTTGTTCATAAAAATTGACAAAAGGCTTTACTACCCAATTTACAACATTTAATCAACAGCATACCCGAAAAAGCTGATTGTTTGGTAAAAATTAGAAAGAAAATAACTGTTAGTCATGGAAAAGGCTTTAGCGAAAATGATGATTAGGGGATATGAAAATTCGTGAAAATTAAGTTTAAATAAACGGCAATTGGCTTAAGTGTCCCTTCGGGGAAATGACATTCGGGAAAATGGCCGATTAGGGGAAATGGCATTCGGGGATATAGCCGATTAGGGGAAATGATATTCGGGGAAATGGCATTCGGGGATGTGGCTGATTAGGGGAAGTGGTATTAGGGGATGTGGTCAATTAGGGGGAATTATTTTCGGGGAAATGGCATTCGGGGAAATGTCATTCGGGGATATGAGCTAGACCCCTTAAACTTCATTATACAACGGTTCAAACTTAAACGTGTTTTTATTTTGAGAAGCTCTTCTAGAGCTCCTTTAACTTTCTGTCTCTTGAGCGCCTTTTCTTTGATGAAAAAATAAATTTAGCAATAAGTATGAATTTTTAAAAACACTTCGGTAGAAATATTCATACAATAGATTTTGGCGCCCCTAATTTTTTATATATAAATTATAAGCCAAATTATCTAGTTATTTGTAATTCTATTTTATAATTCAGCGGCCTTTCTTTTTCAAATATCTAATGAGGATGTTATAGCTGACATGAAAATTTTGTACAATCATCGATTTCGGCGCCCCCCAGGGGCTGGCGCCCTAGGCGGTAGCCAACCGCGCCAACCCCTACACGCAGAAAAATAAGGCATATTTGAATCAAAAAAACATTTGTTGACGGGACCGTGGTGTAGGGGTAAGCGTGATTGCCTCTCACCCAGTCGGCCTGGGTTCGATCCCAGACGGTCCCGGTGGCATTTTTCGAGACGAGATTTGTCTGATCACGCCTTCCGTCGGAAGGGAAGTAAATGTTGGCCCAGGACTAACCTAAAGGTTAGGTCGTTAGCTCAGTCCAGGTGTAGGAGTCGTCTCCCTGGGTCCTGCCTCGGTGGAGTCGCTGGTAGGCAGTTGGACTAACAATCCAAAGGTCGTCAGTTCGAATCCCGGGGTGGATGGAAGCTAGGGTGTAAAAAGAGGTTTGCAATTGCCTCAACAATCAAGCCTTCGGACACTTAGTTTCGAGTAGGAATCTCGCAATCGAGAACGCCAAGGCAATGCTGTAGAGCGAATAATTTGATTTTTTTTTTATTTGAAAATCAATATTTTTGGTGAATCAACGCTAAACGTCAAAGCAACTTTTTCAAAACAACAAAAGATTTTTGTGTAATTGAGAAAATCAAGGTTTGTTTCAACTCAAAATCGGCGTTGATTACATTCAACAAAATTTTTGTTGAAACAAGCCTCGTACAGGCTGATTCTACAAAACATTTGCGTGTAGGTACGGCGCTGATTCCAACTCTCTTAGATGCATTCGAAAGGTCTTTTCAAGCACTTCAAAATGTTCATAACACCATCACCTCAATCTAATGTGAAATTTCCCGAGAATTTTGAATATGTCAAAATTGAAACCAAAAAGTGCCGTCTTGTTGGCCTACAGAGCAATAGTTAACGCTACAGAGCAATAGTCTAACTTTTTAAACTTTTCAAAATTTTATGAAAAGTTCTTCTTGAGGTACTTTGAACACTTCTCTACCACAGTCAGTATGATTCTAAACCATTCCGTAAGTATTTTAATTGTATTCCTTCATTTTGAGGAAAAATCGCGAACCCATCAAAGTCACCCCAGCTATCAAAGTCATCACGTTTCACGGTACGTCCTATATACCCCTTAACTACTTTCAAGTATATAGGCCGATTCCTTTTCATCGCATTGCTAATTACTCATCAGGATCAACTCGGATCTTCTTGCACCCTTCGACAAAGTTGTAGGAAATTAAATTTCCTACAAGAATCTCACACTTAAACAAATGGGCGAGACCTGCGCCACCTCCTGCCAAAATTCTGAAGCGATGTTTTCCCCATGTATTTTTTCGATTTTTCCCATCTAAACTTCAACGATAAAAAGCGACCTCTGAACCTTAACCAATTTGGCTCAACATTGGCACAGTTACTTATTATTGTTGAATGGGGTATTGGAGATAAGGGGAAGAAGAAGGGGAGGGAAGGGGAACATAAGATGGGGGAGAGAGGTATATAAGATGGAAAAAATTTTGGGGGAGAGGGAGGGAGGTGGGGAGAGGAGTTTGTTTAGGAGGGGGGTTTGAGATTAGAGTGGGGGGAAGGGAAAGGGAGAGGAGAGGAAGGGTAGAAAGGGGATAGAAGTATTTTGAAGATGGTGGGAAAATTTGGGTAGGGGAGGGGGGGTTTTGGGGTAGGGGAATAGGGTAGAGAGGGGAAGAAAGAGAAGGAAAGGGGATAGGTTTTGGTGGGGTTGAGGGGGGTTTGGGAGGGATATATTTTGTATTTTGGGAGGGTTTTGTGGGAATGAATTGTAATTGATAAAGGGGGTTAGTGGATTAGGAATAGTTAGAATGGGGGGAAGAGGGGTATAGTTGAGGGGGGTAGGTGAGGTGGTTGTTGGCACACGATAGGTGATTAAGTGGGTGGAAGGGGTAAAGGGTTGGTAAGGTTGGAGGAGGTGGATTAGGTGTGAGGGGGTGGGGTATGGAATAATGAGGAGGATGTGGTTTGATTGGGGGGATAGAGGGGGTATGAGGAGGGGGAGAATTTGAAATAATAGTTAGGGAGTGAGAGAAGAAGGGGGAGAGGAGGTTTTTGTGGAGGGGGTGGGGATTAAAATGGAATAATTTGATTAGGTATTATGGAGTATTTGGATAGGGATTTGGGTGTAAATATTATTTTGATAGTAAGGGGATTTGGGGGTAAATTTATTTGATGGGGGGGGGGGGGGGGGTGGGATTTGGGAAATGGGATTAGGGTGTTTTTGAAGTTTTTTATAGGGTTGGGGGGGGAGGTGGATTTGGAGTGATGTGAAGGGGGGTTGGAATGAAATTGTGGGGAGGTTTTGGATGTGAGTTTTTGGGTGGGGAGGGTAAGGGGGGGAGGGGGGGAGGGGGATGATTTATGAGAAAAGTATGGGTTGGGGATGGTATATGGGGATGGGGGGGGGGGTATATGGGATGGGTAGGGGGTGGTTAATGTGTTATATAGGAGGGGTAATTTGTTGTGGTTTTGTAGGTGGAGGTGGGGGGGGGGTTAGGTTGTGATTGTGGGGAGGAAGAGATAAAGTGGTTTTGGGGAGATATGGAGAATGGGAGGAGTAAGGGAGGGGGGATGAGGAGAGTGGGAGGGGTGGGGAGGGAAGGGGGTAAGGAGTTGTAGTTAGGAAGGGAGAGGGGGTAGAGGGGGGGGTTTAAAGGGTGAGATGGGAGAGTGGGGATGAAGAAAGAGGAGGTAGTTGGGAGGGGTAGGGGGAAGGGGGGGTGGGAAGAGAGTAGTGGTATGGGAGAGAGGGTTTGGGGGGGGATTGGGATTTGGAGGGTTTGTGTATAAGATTATGGGTAGGGGGGTGGGAGAGAAGGGAATGGGGGTTTTTAGTGGATAGGGGGGGGGGGAGGGGTTGATTGTTAATTTTAAAAGTTGGGGGGATTATGGGGGGGATGAGGTATAGGATTTGGGTTAGGAAGTTGAGAGGAGGTGTAATGTTTTGGTGGTTGGGAGGAAATTAAGGGGTAGGTGGGGAGGGTGGAAGGTTGAGGTTGGGGAAGGGGGAGGGATGTTATGAGAGGATGAGGGATAAGAGTGGGGTTTGATTTAGGAAGGAGGTGAGTATGGGTGGCATAAGATGTTGTAATAGTAAGGGTTGGGTGGGGTAGAGGAGGTGGGAAAGTGATTTGTGATATGAGGGAGTAGGTATTGTTGGGTGTGAATGTTGGGGATGAGGGGGGGTTATGGGGGGATGATAGGATGTTTTTTGGGTATTAGATGGAATTTTGGTTGGTAGTGAAGTAAGGGTAATATTAATGAGAGGAGGGTTTTAGGGAATTATTGTAGTATGGTGGGGATATTGGGTGAGCTGTTCGGTAGTGAGTGACAGTAAAGTGATCACCACGGGTGGACGCCACGGAGGGCTCTACTACCTACGCCAAGCGGAGGAGGAATCGATGGTAGCCGCCGAACGTCGGCACAAAGTAGACTGTCAGCACCAGTGGCACCGACGACTCGGTCATCGCGACTGGGCAGCGGCGGAGAAGCTGGTCAAGGATGAGCTGGCCACGGGGATGAAGGTAACGGACTGCGGTCTGAGACTGGAGTGTGAGTGCTGTATGGAGGGGAAGTCTGCTCGGCTTCCGTTTCCACCGGTCATCGAACGGAAGTCGTCAAAGGTGCTGGACATCGTCCACACCGACCTGTGGGGACCGATAAAAACCGTTACGCCAAGCGGTAATCGGTACGTGATGACGATGATTGACGACTACAGCCGCTTCACAGTCATCTACCTCCTGAAGCAGAAGTCGGAGGCGGCCGATCGGATCAAAGAGTACGTCCGTTGGGTGGAGAACCTGTTTGGCCGCAAGCCGCGGGTGGTGAGGTCGGATGGAGGGGGAAAGTACGACAACCGTGAACTCCGCACCTACTACAAGGCGGAAGGGATCAAGCCTCTGTTTACCACCGCGCATTCCCCGCAGTCGAACGGCGTCGCTGAACGAAAGAACAGATTGAAACTATTTAGGACTTACCCACATTAGTTTTTGCCAACGGTTAGCTAGTCACAGCACAGACTCACGGTAATCGCAGGGTCGGCTGCGCTAGTCGCCAACGAGGAGATACGCGAACTTAACTTTGGGAACTTCACTTTTCTTGAGTTACGGGTTGAATGAAAACTCCTTTTTTGGGAGACGGAAAGGGAAATTTATTTAAAGAATTTAAGTCGGTTCAAAAGTGTATATTTGTGAGTGTATGTGTGTGTGGGGGACTCTGTACGTACCGCTGCCTTTCCGCTGACGACGACGATCTGCTACTCAGCCAGTCCGCTGGCCGCGAGCGCTCGCGTTCGTTGCTGAAGCACCGGTGCTGGTTCTCGACGTGGTGGGGGTGGATGGTAGGTAGAGCACGGCTTAGGGACCAGGCCTTCCCTCCTTGACTGGATCGGCCGATCGGGGACCTGCCCACGTTGACCAAACCGAGAGGGGGGAATTTACGCTCCTTTGGAATGAGAGCCACGAGGGCCCGAGCGTGCTCCTTGGAAATTATGGTCCACGGACCAGAGCAACTGATGATCTTTGAGGATTAGACGCAGTAAGCCGGCTCCTCCGCACTTACGCAAACTGGGCCGAAGAGCGAGCGATCTGGCGGTCAAGCGGCGTGCTTAACTCGCAAAATGGCGTTCACGCCAAAGGACAAAAGGTCCTGGAGGACAATGGGGAAAAGTGATTAATTTTTTTAGCCGTACAGTCATCCCACATATTCGGAACAGTTTACAGATCGGCCAATGTTCAACAAATTATAGAAAATCGATAATTGAACATAATGATTTGCTTTTACCTTCATGGGAAAGCATTTCTTGCGATCTTTCGATTGATGTATAGACCGGCTGTACATTGTTACGTTTTATATCAAGTTTTTAAAGAAAAACATTGACCCTTGAAATCCACAACTTCGGAACACTTTTTTCTTACGATGTAAACAAACTTTTTTTTCTCTCCAGGAGTACATATTTTTTACAAAATAATGACTTCACACACTGAGATCAACAAAACTCATGCTTAGTAATGTTTTATGAATGGTCTGATAACTTTTTTTGTGAAAATATCAGTAAAATTCAGGTGTTCCACAATTGTGGGAGGCACAATAACATCCCACAATCATGGAACAGGCCATTTGGAGGCAGTGTTTTGCTGCTCCCAATAAAATAGTCTTGATATTAAGTTTTTTGTTCAAAAAGTACTACTTTTACTAGTGAAATAGCAAGGCAATGTCCAAATAAAGGTCCTAAAAATAGTAGGGTCGACAGAAAAGTTGCATTTTGCATCCTATTGACAAATTTCCACAAAAGTGTTCCGAATTTGTGGGTGTTCCGAATATGTGGGGTGACTGTACTACTAGATAGGGTAGTTTAGCTTAAGTCGTCCTTCCGCATAGCCGAATACGGGGTTTAGAACATACCTGAACGACTGGAGGTGCACTCGCACAAATTTCCACCACTTTCACTTCTAGTCCTTCGCTCTACTTTTTATAACGGTATAGATCGCTCACTTGCCTGGGAGAATGTGACCGTTGGCGGTCTAATTCTCGTCCCTTCAAGCCTTTTGGTCGGTGATACGACATTACGTCACGTGACACCCATCACTTTTGGGCGTTGTCTACCACCCCCTTTGCGATGTTTTAAGACGAAGACAATACTGTCGCTGGTTGTTGGTTTGTCCCACCGTTTGTGTGTTGTTATAGTGTGTTAACAAGTTGTGTTTTTTTTTATTAATTTCCCCTTTTTACTAACCCTAATAACTAAATTACATTTATTTATTTACTCCCTAATTCCCTACTAACCCCATAGCTAAGAATCGTGAACGTTCGCATTTATTTTTGGTTTATTGATGTTGAAGAATGAAGGACTTGTAACGAGTGGTTACAAGATCGTTGACGGAAATGGCCACCTGCATGCTGAACGACGCAGTGCTGGACATGCGGTTCTGGGGCGAGGCCATGATCACGGCCGCGTACCTGCAGAACAGAACGTCGTCCAGATCGATCCAAGGCACTCCTTATGAGCTCTGGTGGGGACGAAAGCCCGACTTGAAACATCTTCGGGTGTTCGGCAGCGAAGCGTACGTTCATGTCCCGGGTGTCAATCGTGGCAAGCTGGACAGTAAGGCAAGAAAGCTGGTGTTCGTCGGGTACGCATTCGAGCAAAAAACGTATCGTTTCGTCGACGTGGAGACGGACAAGATCACCGTTAGCCGTGATGCCAGATTCCTCGAGCTGGGCAACGGCACGTCAACGATGGAGTGGTCAACGGACAACCCAGATGAGGAGATTCAACTGAAGCCGTTCGTCGTCAAGAAGGAGGAGCTCAAAGAGGAGGACACCGTCGAAGAGGACACGGCTGGTGACGATGTCGCTGGCGGCCAGATCAGCGAAAGTGACGACGAAGAGTTCCAAGAGGCAGAAAGCACCCCAAACGCAAGCCCTCGTCGGTCGACAAGATCGAAACTTGGTACTCGGCCGCGTTACCTGGACGACTTCGAGCTGGAAAACGCAGTCGGGATCGCGGCGTGCGCTGTGGAGGAACCCGTCGATCACAAGGAAGCGCTGAAGGAGCCCGTTTGGCGGACGGCGATGCTGGACGAACTTGAGTCGCACCAGCAAAACGGAACGTGGAAGCTGGTTCAGCTACCGGAAGGACGGAAAGCGATCGGGTCGAAGTGGATCTACAAAGTGAAGCGAGACGAGAACAACCAGATCGTGAAGCTCAAAGCCAGACTTGTCGCGCAGGGCTATGCGCAGCAATCTGGAGTGGACGTGGAGGACGTGTTCGCACCTGTCACACGTCAAGCAACCTACCGAACGTTCCTCACGGTGGCGCTGAAGCATGGAATGACCGTGCGACATCTGGACATAAAGACCGCCTATCTTTATGAGTCGCTCGAAGAAGAAGTGTACATGCGCCAACCACCGGAACCAAGAACCCGGGAAGGAGCAGCTCGTGTGCCGGCTTCAACGCAGTATCTACGGATTGCGGCAGTCGGCTCGCTGCTGGAACAAGCGCTTGATGGAGTACTCGTGAAGCTTGGCTTCGAGGCGGCCGCAACAGATCCCTGCTTGTATGTCAACCATCGCGGACAAGCCAAGGTGTTGCTGATGGTGTACGTCGATGATCTTTTGATCGCCTCGACGGACGAACGGAAGATGGCGGAGACTTGTACTGGACTGAAAGCGGAGTTCGAGCTGACTGATCTCGGCGAGATTCGTCATTTCCTTGGAGTCGGGGTAAAGCGCGAAGCCGACGTGTACAAGCTGAGTCTGAAGAACTACACCAACAAGCTGCTCAAGGAATTCGGCATGGAACAGTGCAAGGCTGCCGAGACGCCGATGGTTCCGGCCTACCTGAAGGTGGAGGAAGCTGGAGAAGAATTCATGGATTCGACGAAGTATCGTAGCCTCGTCGGAGGTCTGCTCTACTTGGCCATTGTTGCCAGACCGGATATTGCTGCTGCGGCGGCGATTCTCGGCCGGCGATTCAGCGCACCCCGCGAGTGCGACTGGACTGCCGCGAAGCGAGTGCTACGATATTTGCAAGGTACTCAGGACTATCGACTACAACTCGGCAGGGACAAGAACCAGGACCTTGTCGGTTTCTCTGACGCAGACTGGGCCGGAGACGCCGAGAGCCGTCGATCGACGTCCGGGATGTTGTTCCAGTACGGAGGAGGAAGCATCACGTGGGCGAGCCGTCGCCAACCTTGCGTGACGCTTTCATCGATGGAGAGTGAGTATGTCGCCCTCTGCGAGTCGTGCCAAGAAGCGGTGTGGCTCAGACAACTTCTCCGTGACTTCGGAGAGCAACAAGACAATCCGACGGTCATCAACGAAGACAACCAAGGCTGCTTGGCGTTTGTGCGTTCCGAACGAACGAGCCGACGATCCAAGCACATCGACACGAAGCAGAATGACAGTAATTAACTATTCTGGGGTTAAATATAAGAGACGAGCACATAGAGTCCCTTAGGAAGATTGCTCCATAGGGCGACACACGTATCTACCCGGAGATTTCTTACACAAAGACAAACATTTCATACTCACGTGAACCACACTAATTTTCAACCAAAGACTAATATTTAGGATTTTAAATAAATAGGACAAACACAGCTTGATTGAGACCATATTTTAACTTTTTATTTAGATTTTAAGACTTTCAGTAATTTTAAGAGCTTTTAGGGGTAATAAATTAAGGGAAAGACTGGGGGATTTGTTTTAATGTGTATTTGTGTACGTTACTTGCATGCATGCGTTTTATCGTTGGGATTTGTACGAAAGCGACCGGAGGGACCTAACTCGGTTAGGAATTTTTAACGTGTTGTGGTGTCCTTCTAACCGTCCGTGGTGCCGTCACACTCCGATCCGTACTACTTTAGGCTTATTGGCAGGGTTGCCACAAATACAGATTTATCTGTATTTTACAGATTTTTGAGGTGATTAGGTCATACAGAATCTGTATATACAGAAATACAGATTTTAAGGAAAACATACAGATATACTGCCCATGATCGCATAAACTTCATTTTCATCGATTTCGAGTTAATGATGCAGTTTGGTTCAAAATTGTGTGTTCTTTCGAAAGAGCCTATAACATCCAGTACTTTGTTCTAGAAATCAGGAGGAAATCCAGTTTTTTCGCGAAAACTTAACACGTTGCCTTATGTATGGGAGAAACTTCAAATGCGTTTTTCTCAGCTTGCTGTTTTTGCATATGGGACATTTATGCGAACATGGGCAGTATACAGATTTTAACGAATGTTTAATTAAAATTAAATAATTTTCAATTTTGTTTAAATGGCTGAATGAGCCCAAACATTAAATTTTTGATTGTATGGCATTTTTACGCATTAAAAAACGATAAGGAATATTGCGCAATTCCCACTAACTTGGACTTCGCACTAAATTATTGCTACCGATCGCACTATTGCGACTTGTCAAATTGCCTTGGGATATTTAAATTTTCCGCAAAAACGATCAAAACGAGCCGAGGTTGCTCGTTCAATTTCACCTGTCAATCGCACTTTCAAAGTGCTAAAAGTTCTGTTCGGTGGAAACTGCGACTGGAATTGTAAATAAATAAAACGTGGTTGCCTACCCAAGTAACCATCCAGCACTAAAAGAAATCATTAATAGGCTGTAAACCAGCATTCAACAGCTAATCTGCTGTAAAACAGCTAATGTGAGAGCAAATCAGCTCTAAAGCAACTGCTCTAGCAATAGCTGAATTGCAGCTGATTTCGTGCAGGTACTAGCAACACTGTCATAATGTTTCTAAAAATACTGGCATCACGTCTGCCATTTTGAGTGAGTGTGAGAGAGAGTGAGCGAGAAGGAGAACAAAGCAAAACACAGCTCTCGCTCACTCGTTGAAAAATCAACATGGCAAGCAAGATCCGGACTGGAAAAAGCTGCAACTGAACACCTTTTTTTACAATTTTCGTAAGTATTACAAAACATAAATAGTTTTTCTCATTAATAAACAAACAATTATGTTTCAGGAATCAAAACCCACGTCATGGAATTCCAACATGACATTTGTGTCGAGGAAACACCAACCATTGGAATCGTTCGGACTTAGAAGACAGCGGACAGCGATCTAGGCGGACATTTCGCGATTGCAGTGCCACGGTTGCAGGTACGAATAGCGAGTATCATGTAGTGTTTTTTAGGTTCGTGAATAAACCATGTGATGCAATGTGATATGTAATAAAAAAAAATGTCTTCAAACCCAAATCCAATTGAGTTTTCATTTCCTCTCAACGAAATATATGTACTCTTGAAATCGTGGGGCAGAAATCTTTTACAAATTTCGAGTGTTTGGTTAGAGGATGCAACGGCAATTGTAGCTGTTCAAACACTCAAGTAGAACATTTCCCAAACAGGCGTGACGACCCGGGCGCAGGAACCATCAGTTAACATCGAAGACCACTTCTGATATCTGGCATCACATCCCCAACAAAGCAGATTCAATCAAATAAATTGGCTTCTCCGCTCGAACAGCTGAGTCGGTAAAGTGGTAAACAAACTAAAATTAGAGTTGAGAGAGAGTGTGAGAGAGCAATATTTTTGCCTCTCCCAACTTTGTTGACATTTTGCAGGGGTGGAACAGCCACAGTAGGGTCCCAGCTGGAAATCAGAAATATAAAGTCCAAACTTAGCTGCAAATCGGCTGCAAAAGCGCTTTTGGTGCTGGACAGTGATTTGTTTTAGTGCTGGATGGTTACTTGGGTAGCTTTTCAAACTCTTGTCGTCAAAAGTGCGAGAAAAAAGTGGGGGCTAAATCCAAGTTACAGTGCAAGAATCAATAACAATTTTTGAAAAATAAACATATGTTTATTTTTCAAAAATTGTTTGAAAATGTCAATACAGATTCCAAATACAGATTTTCGTCCCCTTATACAGATATACAGATTGTTGACCCTCAAAAATACAGAATTAAATGTGGTAACCCTGCTTATTGGTTTTAATTTGTTTGTGGCACTTCACCACAGAGTGACTTCACTGTTTCGTAACCAATTTTTAACGTGTAATTTAAATTAGGATTTTTCAATTACACTCGCGAACTTTCTTCCCGTGTCGTGTGGTGACGGACGATCAAGCGGGGCGATCACTGGCCTTCACCACTCCGGACCGAAAAAGCAAAAGAGGCCGACACCATCGTCTGCGCCCGTATTTATGCGCCGCCTAGCTGTTCCCTCCAGAACTGTTTCCTGTTTTGCCACACGGATCGGTGACAGCTCGATGACACTGACGTACGGGGTGATGATGGTGTTCGCAGGGGTGGGGATAACAAAATTCATATGGGTTGGTGTCTCAGATTCAAAAGGCCTTTTTCCCTAATATCGACTATTTAAATTATTTAATTGCATGCTAACATAAAGTAACAAATAGGTAATAAATAACAGATAACAAATAGATAAATAAATAATGTAATAAATAACAAAACTCCTAAATCTGAAAGACACCAACCTGGACGCTCAATAAACATGAAATATTATATGTTCAAAGTGTAAACACAGAACAACAAATACTGCACATTTAAACATTTACTGACAATATTTTCCAATCTTCCTTTTATCATGCTGGTTTGGTGTGGTTGGAGTATGATTTTATTGCAACCGATTTTCAAAAGGTTACAAGAAGTACATCCACGAGTTGTGCCTGAGGAAGGAGATCAAGCTGGAGTATTGCCCAACCGACCAGATGACTGCTGACGTGTTGACAAAACCGTTGGGGCCAAAGAAGCACCGGGAGTTCTGCTAACTACTCGGGCTCGAGCAGCATCAGTGAGAAGGATCACACTGAGGGGGAGTGTTGAAAGGAACAGTGTTCACCTTTATGCCTCCTCCTTGGCCTGCCGTTTCTGCACGAACCTTCTGTTGAGTTGCCTCGGCGTTTACACGTTCTCATTCCCGCCCAAAACTTTGTCGCGTGCGGTTCGATATTTTTACGCTGAATAAAACGTTCTTTTGTAAAAGTTAAACGCGAGTGTTTTTCCTTTCGCCGTTTCTCGTCATGTCGCGGTAATCCGCTGTGCACTCCGGACAAAAGTCCGTCAATTATTACCTAAAGAATCGAGCCAGGGGGTATCTCGTAAGATTTTCCAAAATTTGCATTTTTTTCTTGTCACCCTAACCTATCATGTATCAACCTTGACTTTATGAGTGAATAAGTGCCTTATAAGATACCATAACTTACCTCTTCTGGACATATTTCAAAAGCCATTTGCAGAATATTTTTGGCAGATTGTGATCTTTCTAATACAAAGCTATTGGTGCTATCATTGCTTTGCGCAGGAGGAGACCAAGAGTTATAGTTGTACTGTCCTCCCGATCCTCGGTGTCTATCCAACTCATCTTGTAGCCATTCCACTGCATGTGTCCATTGTCGGCGCAGTTGCATAGTATTGCGCAGCATATTCAAAGCAACTCGGCTTCGACTAAACAGTTGAACCAAACATTTAATGCATTGATAGGCTCTCTTTTGATAGTTCAACTTGTTACGCTGAATTATATCCAGTAAGCCTTCTCTGTCATCAGAAATGCCTGAAAGTACCAGAAATATGTGCATTGAAAAAGTTGGTAATAATAATAAGGCAAATAAACCACGTGGACACTTTTTTGAAATCTCAGACCACCCCCTCATGGAACATTTTCATATAAAACAAATATTTTTTGTATGGTTCGTGGACAATCGCTGACAATCGCTCACGTGAGTGCTCATTTGCCTGCTGAAGATAAAACTCCGACTTCTAGAGTTCCTTTTATGGTGAGTCAAATTTGAATGATTTCAAATGTCTACCTTACGAAACATTGCCGGCAAGGAATCGTCGAGGCAATAAAATTAGCGCACCGATTTCGAGTGTGTTTTTGTACTTTTCTCATTTGATGGAGTACACAGCAAAAAATATTAGTAATCCAGCTGCGTGAAAAGGCCTGGGTGAAACATAAATTTTGCACTATTTTCTGAAATTCTGTGTAATATTACACCTTGAAATATGTAACCCATCAATATGGGAAACCTACTTGACCGAAATATCAAGCTCATATATGCGTTTATACTTTCGATTCTTCATCGGCCTGATGGCCGAGCGGGCTAAGGCTCCAGTCCGTACTATTGGTGCTGGGTTTGAATCCCGTCGGTCGCAGTTTTTTTGTGTTTACAAAAATTGTACATGCATTGTGTAATATTAAGTGTCTTTTTTGACGAAGGTGATGTGCATGCTTTTGCATGCGATTTTATCGTCGGATTTTTTGCTGTGTATGTGAAAGTGGGACAAGATGACCATATGGGGCAAGAAGAACAATTATTCTCGTGTGTGTGTGTGTGTGTGTGTGTGTGTGTGTGTGTGTGTGTGTGTGTGTGTGTGTGTGTGTGTGTGTGTGTGTGTGTGTGTGTGTGTGTGTGTGTGTGTGTGTGTCCTTCAGCATAATCTCAGCAGTCTAGCGTGACAATTTTTTGTTCAATGAAGACTTCAGGCGTAACTTTTTTGGCGACATTCCCTTTTGTCAATATTTTCACCCCTTTGCAATACAAAACATTCAAATCGGATTTTTTGTCGATCCGGGTAAATCAACAAAATGCTCTCTTGTTATTTCTAGTTTCAGCTTACCGATTTGCGAGTTATTTTAGACAACTGATAAAGGTCTCTTGAGTTTATCCGGTGCCGGTGTGATCACCGAATGTTGTAGTTCCGGTGCACAAGAAAGGTGACAAAAGCAGCGTCAAAAATTACCGTGGAATCACCTCTCTCTCGGCTTGTTCGAAGGTTTTCGAAATTCTTGTCAATAATGTTCTGTTTGACTCTTGCAAAAACTACATTTCCACGGATCAGCATGGCTTCTACCCTAAACGCTCTGTTGTCACGAATCTTGCTCAATTCGTGTCACATTGTCTTCAGGAAATGGATGCTGGAGCTCAAGTCGACGCAGTGTACACAGACTTGAAGGCGGCGTTCGATCGGGTTGACCACGGAGTTTTGCTAAAACGACTGGAAAGACTCGGAGTCTCCGCCGGTCTCGTTCGTTGGCTGAAGTCTTACCTCACCAACCGGATTCTGCTAGTCAAGATTGGGAACTCTGAGTCAGACATGTTCATAAGTCTCTCTGGCGTTCCTCAAGGCAGTAATTTAGGTCCGTTACTGTTCATACTTTACGCCAACACCTGCTAGGCCACTTCGTCTACGCCAATATCTACACCCGAGCAGGGGTAAATAACACGGGAATACCAAATTTCGGTATTGCTTGGGCAAATAACAGGGACCAAAATGTGCACTTGGTTGCCCAGTAATAGATGGTAAAATACCATAAAATCAAAGAGTCTTGAAAATAGAGCGCGGACTCGGAACAAATTTCCATTTAATCCATGGTACCAACCAAAGGTACAACCGTAACGCCTTCGATGCGTTATGATTTTTTTGGCGTTATGGATACCCGTTACGAAAGTTTTTTTTCATCACAGCAAACCGCCCATTTTTTCAAGTTTGACCGTTTGACAGATTGGATAAAAAAACAAGAGCATTGTTTTGCATTCCAAGCTCCCGTTTTCGTGGGAATTACCAAATTATGCATTGGGAAGTGATTTTTGCATACAATCATTGGCAGTGACAATCAGTAGCAGAAAAATCGTCATCGAGGGGCCTGGTAGGGAAAAGCATATTAAACAACAAAATAAATAAGCTAACTTAAACGTTTGTTCCAGGTCGCCTTGCGTTGCAACACGTCGCGAGACAGATACGACACGGTGAAAAAGATCATCTTTACGGAAAGTCCAAAAGATACAGCTTGTGCTACCTTTCCAACGCCATCACTGACGATTCTTATCATTTCCGGTCGAATTGTCGCCGCAAATCTGCCGGGCGGCGAGGGTCATCCGGATGAACCAAATTTTTGGAGAAATAAATAACACGATACTCGATGATTACGTACTAATTGAAATTTTCAATTTAATTGTTGACTTTAAAATACAAAATAAAACAATGGAATCACCATCAAAAGAGTTTACGTGATAGTCAATTTTCTGCTGCTTGAGATGTAAAAGTTTCTGGAGATGAAGAATCCCCGGGAAGCATCAATCCGTTGTATTTACGCGACTAAATATTCTAATAAATAAAATTACGAGAACCTGTCGGTTGGAGCACAGGCCGTGTAGAGTCGTGGTGTTTATGATCACCTCCGAATACATTTCCTTGATTGGTTCCAAAGGTGGGTGGCTTCAGCTGTAGAGTTCTTCGCTGGGGGAAAGTGTGTACATACGTTAGAGTTAAGAGGTGTGTGGAACGTAGTTCTATAAGAGCCCGAAACAACAGAACGAAAGAGGATTTCTGGGATTGCCGGTAAGCGGATGGTCGAAGGATTGAACTGTCAGCGTCAGCACTACTACAGGCCGTTCTTGATGAGATTAAAAAAAAAAGAATTTTCGCTCCGCTTCGGTTCGGTCTTACTGGACATCGTGAATATTTTCCCTACCTGGGAAACAGGTCCACTCTCGGTTCGCCCGGATGCTGAGTCAACCGATCAACAAAGTTCGGAATACAACAATTCTCACTGGACGCAGCCGAGAAAAATAAGCTTTCCTATATGGTCAGTTAAAGGCGCGGCATTCGCCAACCAGGGTAGGTAAACCATCACCATCGCACTATCATTGATGCATATTTCGGTACGTTCCTCGTCTCTTAAAATTTCTCTTCTCTTTCGCAGCCGAGTGATGGTCGGCTTGCTATCGCGAATATCGAAAGCCCAACGAACCGATGAGAAATACCGTATCGCTGGCTCCGATGGAAGTATCGTTCCAACCGGAGAGACACGCACACGAAATTGCTGTATACATACACTGGAGCTCACGCACACAAATGAACTCATTTCTACAGGGCTTACGGGCGTGAGAATTTCACGATTGCTCTTTCTCTTGCTTTTTGAGTGAGGGGACTGGCCGTGTGAGAGATTTTTTTCCGTCTTACGCATCGGTTTGTTCGTTGCTCGCTATTTCATCGGCGTCGTTTTCGCTTCGCTCTCTTGATGCAGTTTTGGGAGAGCGCCGAAAATTTGATGATTTGAGCGAGGGACGATATTTAAAAGCCCTCGCCATCGGCGAGGAAACGAGAAAATACCATCCCTGTCGCCAACTAAATAACCGGACTACCTGAGACAGAAACTGGCCGCCACAACGTGCAAATACTCTCTCTGTGGCGTGTGTCTTACTATCAACTGTTTAGACATTTATTTTTTCCAAACAGAGAAAATTTTTGACATTTAGAAATGTCATAAAAAACGTAACGCCTAGACTCCACTGAACATAAAATGCTCAACCCATTTTTATTTTTGCTGGCTGCTGCGATGTGCATGTACCGCGTGTACCGCGTTACGGGGTCAAAAATTAATTGCCAGTGTACCCCTCTCATTTCCCTTCTCTCTGATAAAATCATACCAAAGTCTTGTATGTGGAAGACCACAACAATACCAAACCATGATATTCCAAGTTTGAAATTTCCGGTTTTCAATGAAAGCCTTCGCTTTGAGACATCATTTTAGCGCAAAATTAATTATTTTGTCAAAATTGGTCAAAATTTTCCCATAGTTTCAGAAGAATTTGATAAAATACTGAAATTCCAAAAGAATACCAAAATGTGGTGTTCGACCATTGACAAATTCTGCAATTTTGCAATATCAAAACAATACCTTAAATTGGTATGATACCACATTTTGCTCTTGCATAATCCTTAAGACAATTTTTAAAGGGTCCAGGAATACCAAAATTTGGTATTGATACCAGAGAAAGGTATTATTACGCATTACCCTTGTTATTTACCAGGGGCTAGCTGGGCGGCAGCCATCTTGGTGGTTAGGATAACTGCTGTCGCACGAGCATGAATACAACAACAAAAGAAAAATCAAAACAAACAACATTTAATTTGCCTTCGGTGTGACTGTTACGAATCTTGTTCTGAGCGATTTTAACCCGTTTAAAATCAAATTTATCAAAATGAAGTGCTATGTGCCGTCTTGCCAAACCGACTTCCACCACCTTCCGGAAGGAATTTCTAAACATAAGTTTCCTACCGATGAGGACCGGCAACTGGAGTGGGTTAGGGCGATTTCAACAGCCGAAAGCGTCGATTTGGATGCGAGCAAGATCGATTTCCGCCTGGAAAATGTTTGCTCAAAACATTTTGACCAAGCGTTCATTTATAAAGTTGGCCAGCGTAATTTGCTTTCTAAGAATGCTGTACCGTTTACGCCGTTCCGATCCGAAAGCTTGTAACCTGCCTGCTGCAGTTTACCATCGCAACAGTAGAATTCTGCGAATAATAAGAAGAATGCCCTAAGCCATCCCGATCAGGGCAAAATTTGATCTTTTGTCTTCTAGATTTTTTATAAAACCACTACTAAGTGTAGTGTTTTTATAAAACCACTACACTTACAACACAAACAATAAGCCAAGAACCATCATCATCATCATCGATCGCGGCTTCCCAGCAGCCGATCGATGCTGATTGCGCGTTTACTCTCGCGAGCGCGTAATCTCCAGCGAACTGCACGCACATTTGGAACACATGCACATGATATTGGGCAATTTAAAAATCGAAGGCCGATCATTGATTGATTACCCTAGCACGTGAGCACATTTAGCACAGACCTGTAATCATGTCTCATGTAAAACCACATTTACATACCGGATCAGCATAATCCATGCCAGCACCAAACCAATTTCCCGAGGGGGAAATCAAGCCGAGCAGTTTGAGCCACCCTAGCAACGCCCCGGTACTCACTCTCCAATCTCTTATCGGCCGACGTCAACCAGAGCCGTGAGAGATAACACGCGGCGCGATCGGCCAACCAATATAGCCGATCGTCGCCCGCAGATCATCATCAGTCACTGGTTCAGCATCAAAGAGACCGCCTCGATCGTCGACCCGTCAAGTGTTCCGCCAGACGATTGGCCAGCAGAAGTTTCGCTTATTGTGTTTTCTTGTGGTGAAAACCGTCTCACCAGTATAATTTCGCGGATTTTGTGGTTTTGAGACAGATTTGTAATTTTTGTTGTTTCGCCTAGGATAAGGATATCGGCGTGGAAAATTAACCGCACTGGAGTGCGAGGTGCCGCGGTACCGAAAATTGGTCGCGGTGGAGAGGTAGAGTGACGACCCTCCCTCGTGTCTTTAATTTGTGCTAATTGGTGTTTTTGTACCGTTTTCCGTGTCTAGTGAGGTGGCGTCTACTATCAGCATGGAAAGCATGGCCATGCTGGAGTAGTTGGATAACTTGAGATCGGTAAGATTCAGCTGTGAAACCGTCTCTAAAATAAGTCCCAAAATGTGCTTTTGTTCGTCGAATGTGTTCTAATTGTTCTGTCTGCCATTGTGCAGGCCTTCATTTCCTGTTTCACAATCTGAATTCCATCATGGCTGGAGCCGTGGTGTGGAGCAGTGCGCTGCTGTGCATTCCTGCCGACTGGACGGCGGGGCTAATGCACCGGATGGCCGGCGTTCTCGCCGGTGACCAAGCTGGGTTCTGCCCGGGCAGCAACGTTGTTCCAGATCGTCGAGGGATACACGGGGGTCACACACACACACAGGTTTACACCCGCAACTCTAGTTTTAAGGACGCTAACTAGGTTTAGTTCGCCAATATAGATGTAAGTACGCTAAAGTCCCCTCTTTTATTTCTGTGTAGGTTGAATTTATCCTTGTCTTGGGAGGGCTGGTTGATTATCTGGGATTCTGTTGGAATTCGACCCATTTTTATTGTTTCCTGTGTTCTTTTGCATCTGTGCAGGAAATGGTACTCCTGCTATTCAATAGTCCTTCATATTGTCTCATGCTCGCACTTTCCCCGGAAATGGGAGATGACAAGCTTTGTAGAAAATTGCATGACACATTTTCTAGTAGATCACATTTTGTATTTATAGCGCCTTTCTAACGGTATCCGACAATCTAAATGGACAAAGTTATGGCCAAGCATCTATGCAGCCAACCCACCAATCCGTTTTCGGCCTACCTAGAGGGGCAGGTCTGGTGAATGAACATCCGATCTCAACCCAATCAGCTACGCGTTCCTCAGCTGGTAGCTGTTGGCCTACCTATGGGCCAAGGGCAGGTAGCGCTTCACATGAACATAATTCATCATTATCCCGATCAGCATCGCGTATCTCAGCCGGTCGTAGTCGGTCTACCTGTAGGTTCCCGACAGGTAGCGCCACAGCAACGACAAGCTATAAACATCTACACTCAACCCGCTGTATTTCCATCGACCGTGGTCGTCTTGCCACGTCCAGGCCAAGTGACGACTCAGATGAACCCCCATTCTCAACCCATCCAGCATCGCGTGCTTCAACCCGCCGTCGTCGGCCAGCCTGCAGGTCCAATCCAGCAAGTGCCGCAGCATTACGGCGTCGTCGGCCAGCCTGCAGGTCCAATCCAGCGAGTGCCGCAGCATTACGGCATCGTCGGCCAGCCTGCAGGTCCAACCCAGCAAGTGCCCGTCGGATATTTTCTGATCAACGGAATATCAGCTGAAGCTAAAATGGACCTGGTCAACACAATGCTGATTGCGTTACACGATGCTGGTGTGACGATTAGAGCCTTAGTTTTCGACGGCACACAGGCAAACCTCAGCATGGCTCACTTGTTGGGCTGCAACTTGAAGATCGATTTCGAAAAACCGCTTGTGATCAAGTTCGAGCATCCATGCAGCGAGCACAGCGTGCACGTGCTGTTAGATGTGATGCACATGTTGAAACTCGTGCGCAACACGTGCTATGGCCGGAAGGTGATAAAAACCCCACGTGGCGAGGCCAAGTGGGAGTTTTTAGAGAAGCTGAACGAATTCCAGATTGAGAACGGTGCGAAACTTGGCAACAAACTGAGTAACAATCATATACACTTCAGCAACAACAAGATGAAAACGATATACGCCATACAAACGATCAGCAACGGGTGTGCACACGCACTGGAAGTTTTGAAGGTTTTCAAAGATGAGTTTCTCAGCTGTGACGCAACGATTGAACTGCTTCGAATTTTTACCAATTTATTTGATATTTTTAACTCCATGTCACCCAACCCGAGCAGGGGTAAATAACACGGGAATACCATATTATGGTATTACTTGGCATAATAACAAATACCTAAATGTTCCCTTGGTTGCCCAGTAATAGATGGTATAATACCATGAAATCATACCAAAAAACTGTATGGGGAAGACCAAAGCAATACCAAAACGTGCCATTCCAAGGGCAAATGAATACCAGACAATAACAACTTTCCGGGTAAATAAAAATCTCATTGGACAAAAACAATGCGAATTCTCTATAAGATTACAGCGGGAATTCAATTTGGCTAATGGGATTGCAATGAGAAATGGGTAGAATTTTGATGCTATATTTAAATCCTTCGAACAAGCAGGAAAACGAAGTCTTGCTTGGAGAGCCAAAAAAAATAACAGGTAAATAAAACTAGAGGAATACTGGAATCGAACTCATGACAGGTAAAGTGCAGACACCATTTTAGCTACCCGTTTACCAACTGAGCTAACAACGCTTGTTGAAAACGAGCTGCTGCTGCATCAACATGTTCTAGCTGCAGGCAAAAATATCAGGAAATTCCAAGAAAGAGAAACAAACTAAACCAGAACTAGCTAGGCTATAGCCCAGGCAGCGTGGCATTTTTCGTGGGATTTTCGAGGATGCATGATTTCAACTGAATAGGATTCATCACAAATCCAATATTAAAAGGATTTTAGAACGAAGTTCGAATACCACATGCATACCAACATTTTGGTATTGAAAGAGTTATTTTATCAAATTAACAAAGATTGACATATTTATTTTGAGATTATCGATTATGACGAAAAAGGCACACAATGTTAAGTAAAATCCATTCTAAAATTTTAAATTTTTCACGTTGAACCTATTGTTGTCGTAAAGTTAATCGTCGAATTATATAAATATTTTTCTTTTCAATTTCAAATGTATCAGCATACTTTTAAGAATGTTAATCATCATTTAAAATAGATTTTTTTTTATGAATCACCTTTATTTTATAATATTTTTATTTAAAATACCTTTACAATACCAATGTATGGTATTCCCTAATTTATAAAGATCATCAAATGACTTTTTTAGACCAAAATAAAATAGTTGGCTTTAATTTGGAGTAGATTTGCGTTTTAAAGTATGTAAGAAAGTAACAGTATGTCAAAATTCGACATTTTCTTAAAATTTGCTCAATAACGAAACAATACCAAAATTTGGTATAATACCACAGATTGATATTAACTTACACTTTAGACATTTTTTCAAGGGCTCGTGAAAACCATAATTTGGTATTGATACCATTGAATGGTATTATTTTGCATTTCCCTTGTTATTTACCCATGCTCGGGAACGCCACAGGCTTTAAACGGCCGCTTTCAGCAAGCAATTTCTACCAGTACCGAGAGTTTTTTTAGTATGCTGAAAAATGCATCAAAAATCTGGAATTTGACGACGGTACGAAGGTAGTGAAATCGAAAAACAAAGTTGGTTTTGTGGGCTTTTTAGTTGCCATTCAATCATTCACGGAAATGTTTCATTTGTATTGTGAACAAATAAATGAATTGGTTGAGATTTACGCTTATCGATTCAGTCAAGATCACCTTGAAATATTTTTCGGGTCGATCAGATCAAAGTCCGGCTGCAACAACAACCCTAACACAAAACAACTAGAAGCCATCTACAAACGATTGATAAAAAAAAACAACCAGATAATTTGTTCAACAAAGGCCAACTGCACCGATTTCAGCGAAACACTTAATCTGTCAGCTCAACATGTTCCTGAATCGGCACAGCAACCGGAAAACATCGAAGAAGGCGAACATCTGGCGCCTCCAGAAAACCTAACACTCACTTTGATTTATAAGCAAGCGTTGTCAATCAAAACGAAATTAAAGAAAAAGGTTACCTGTCCAACGTGCTCCTGCGACAACCAAATGCTACATTCAATTATAAGAATTTGTCAAATTGTGGAGAGTATTTTTAAGGTAAGTTCATGATTTTAATGCTAAACATGTTTACTTTACTAATAATAACAAAAAAAAAACAGGATGAAACACAAGGCCAAAGTAACGTGAACATGGAACAACTTTATCACCAACTGGCAACAAGATCGACTACGCAAGCAACAGCTTTTTTGATTTGTCCGAACATCAAACTTGCTCTGAGATCATCATTCACACGGTGATCGATCAATACCTTCGAATCCGGATAAACACTTTTGTAACTGATAACAATAACCACTTCAAACCAACACACCGTTCGATTCGCAACAAGCTAACGATCTTTGAAGGTAAATAAATCGAAGAAAACGAAAACTTTCCGGCACGAAAATTTAAAACTGCCGTTTTATTGTCGTGAAGCTTTTATTTAGTACTAGGTATATGGCCCTATTTTGGACCTACTATGCAAAGCGTCAACACATTTCGCATGGTTCTCAGGAACGGTCTGACTAATTTGGCTCGTTTCAGGATTGTTTTGTGCCTTAATTTGTGCTTAACAAAGTGTACTATTGAAAATTGAAATTAATTTAACCATTTGATTGTAATAAGCATTTCAAGTAAAACATTTTTTGGATGCTTTTTGGACTTATTGAATGTATTTTGGAGACATCGCTGAACCTATTTTGGACCCACACTCTGATTGGTTGAAATTTGGACAACTCGAATTTCGGCGTGCGGCGGCAACACGCACACATACAAAAAAGTCGGTTTGATAAACCAAAGGGCCTATCCACGATTATAATTTGGAAAATATTTATTTCAGAAATTAAATAATTATGATAAAACAATGAATTTGAATTTGAAAACGTTTTTTAATTATATTGAATGGAAACTGACGCATCTTTAGCAGGTCTCTGTCCTATTTACAATTTGCGTATTTTTACGACCTAATTGTTCAAGCATTAGAACATAAAACACAACCCGTTATGAGTCGCAATAAAAACACCTTAACTTAAAATTAAATTAACGACAGAGATACACAACAAGTTACAATGAAAAAAGGTTCTAAAATTTACGCAGAGCTTAAGTTCAAATATGATTAAACAATGAATAAATTTTAAAGGGAGATTATAGCTTGTACCTTGGTGTGAAACTTTCTCATCTGTCATGTTAAACTTTACAGTTGCTTGACAAAAAGTTTAACTACATGTTGCACTTTTAAAAACAATGTAATATTTGAAAAAAATCTTTGGTTGAATACCAGGGTGCCTTTGATAGTCATAGTTTGTCTTGTTAAAATCAGATTTGAGGTGTTCAAACATTATTTTTACTTCGAACTTACCATCACTTAGGTTGCTGATATAATTTTTAAGAAAATCATTTATGTCAATATTTAGTTAAGTATGTTTAGAAGCTTTTTAACATAATACATATAAATTTTAGGTAACATTGTTAAAAATTCAGAACTTTGCCTGAAATTCGTTGAAACTAGTTTTGTTTATTAAGTTATAGATTTATATTACATGTTTAACTGAATTCAAAAAACGAAGCAAAAGTTTTTACATTTTATGTTAATTTTGTTTTAATGAAAATGCCTTTAAATTAGGAGATGTTTTTTGAATTATATTTCAAAAACCAGTAATATTTAATAATATTTGTTATTTACAAACTTATTTTACCTTTTCCTAGTAGAAGATTGTCCGAAGAATCCGAAAATGCATTCCGTTTTACGATTTAAAATCATGTTCATTGAGAAAATCATGACACTTTGAGAAGATTAAATTAATGCTATTCATCAACATTTTCTTAATTATAGTTAAGGCCGTTGCAAATATTTTTCAAAGTTTATGTCGCCACCCCCCCTTCAAAGTTGGCCTGAATAATCTGCCGTTCTACGCATAATTGTCCCATGTCAGTTTTGGTCGATTTTGACTTTATGACATTTTTAAGTTTAGTTTGATGTGTACTTTAAGAAAAACACATAAAATCTGGTACTTTGTTCGGAAACTCATTAAAAACAACACCAAGTCTGTTTGTCCCATCGTTAAACTTCTACGCATAATTGTCCCACCAAGTATTTTCTTACACGGAATCATTAGTTTTACTAAACATTATGTCTTGTTTACCTTTTGTAAAACAAGAGAATCACAAATAAAGGTGATAAACTGCTAACTGGGGTGATTAGGGACACATAGGGCGAAAAGGAACCCACGGGACAATTATGCGTAGAAACACAGAAATCGGTCGAAAAATTTCAATCGCGTTTTTCTCAGTTGCACTTTTTTGAACATGGGACAATTATGCGTAGAACGGCAGTAATCAGGGGGCAAAAATAATATTTTTTCGAAAAACTTCAAAATTTTCATGAAAATTATAGTTTAATCAACTGAAAACCAGGTAAAATGCATTTTCCCGCGTTTATAATCATATTTAGCATGTTTGAACTCCTTTGAAAACATTTTAAATTTTCATGAAATATCAATGTACAGTCCCACGAAAAGTTTTTTTTTGCGAAAAAAAAATTCCGTCAATACCTCGATGTTTTAAAAACTAATGATTGGAAAGCAACTGTACGCCTGTAAAATGCCTTTTAAAGCGACTTTGCTCAGAGCCGAGGGACATAAACTTCAAAAAATGTTTGCAACGGCCTAACTAACTTATCAAACTTTTCAAAAAAAATCTTGAAAAGTTCTTCATGAGGTACTTTGAGCACTTCTCTACCACGGTCAGTATGATTCCATACCATTCCGTACGCATTTAATTTGTACTCTTCATTTTGCGGAAAAATCTCAAACCTATCAAAGTCATCCAGATTTACGGTAATCAGATATGTCTCAAATCTCTATTAAATTTTCAAAAGGCCCTATCTGCATAGGAAACCCATGAGGAATAGGTTGTTTTGAAAATTTGATTTAGAAATCATAAAATTGATAAAGTTAACATCGTATTAATTTCTTATGCTAATTTGTTTTCGAAGATTTTTATTTTTCTAGCTGGTTCAATTGTGTTTCTAACATGATTCTAACATGACACGGTAAAATCTAAAAGTGTAATTTATTATAAGCCAAGGCTGCCAATTGAGAAAAAATACGTTATACCTCTATTTTTAAAAATTATATATTCAGCAATTCCCCACGAAAACAGCATGGAAAAAAACAAAAGTGCTCGGATCGGGCTCAAAATTTTTCTGGGGGTTCCCTGGCCGAAATAATTAGACCCGTATTTTTTTGTTTGGCCATTAGGGTGACCTACGCCGTGTTAGGGTAGTCTGAAAAATGGCCATTTTCGTCAATTTTCGCAAAAACCACTTTTTTCGAAAAATCATAACTCCTCGCCATTTTAACCGATTTCAATTGTCTTATACGCAAATGAAAGGCGATAAGTTGGCCTTTCAAAGAAAAATAATAAAAAGTTTCAAAAATCTAGCCTAACATATGAAAAGGGCGTATGAAACTTTAAAATGCCGTTTTGACGGTGTCTGGACCAAAGAGCCTATGTCTGGAAATATTTTTATCGGATTCCCCGGACATTTTTATGTAACATACTAAAAAATGGGAGGAGTTCATTAACAGGATTCCGAGATATGATTTTTTGAAAATAAAATCCGTGTTTTTTCACGCGCCGCGCGCAAAAACCGGAGAATGACGAATTTGGCAAAAAATCAACTTTTTTCACTAAAACTGCGATAATTTCAAAATTTCAGCGATGACCTATAGATGTTTGGGTACCAAAATTTTTGTAATTAAAAGACGCAACTTTTGGTACCCAGACATGTATAGGTCATCGCTGAAATTTTAAAGTTATCGCAGTTTTAGTGAAAAAAGTTGATTTTTTGCCAATTTTATCTTTCTCCGGTTTTTGCGCGCGGCGCGTCGAAAAACACGGATTTTATTTTCAAAAAATCATATCTCAGAATCCTGTTAATGAACTCCTCCCATTTTTTAGTATGTTATGTAAAAATGTCCGGGGATTCCGATAAAAATATTTCCAGACATAGGCTCTTTGGTCCAGACACCGTCAAAACGGCATTTTAAAGTTTCATATGCCCTTTTCATATGTTAGGCTAGATTTTTGAAACTTCTTATTATTTTTCTTTGAAAGGCCAACTTATCACCTTTCATTTGCGTATAAGACAATTGAAATCGGTTCAAATGGCGAGGAGTTATGATTTTTCGAAAAAAGTGGTTTTTGCGAAAATCGACGAAAATGGCCATTTTTTAGACTACCCTAACACGGCGTAGGTCACCCTAATGGCCAAACAAAAAAATACGGGTCTAATTATTTCGGCCAGGGAACCCCCAGAAAAATTTTGAGCCCGATCCGAGCACTTTTGTTTTTTTCCATGCTGTTTTCGTGGGGAATTGCTGTATTGATAGATATGCAAAAATCAGTCAAAACATACAAAAAATATATTTTCCTTATGTATATTTCTCTGATTAGTTTGCAATACGTAGTAACAGCCATCACGATCTCCGACACCTATTTTTTCTCTGAATCAAACCAAATTTTGTTTGTTTTCCAGTAAAGAGCATTTAAAAGACGTGCAGATGACAGTTCAAAGCATTTTTTATTTATAATTCGCAAATTGATCGAGAACTGATCAAAAAATTGATTTGTTTACAACTAGCGCTTAGGATCTTTTTAAAACAAACTCAAGATTTTTTAAATTTAATTCATACGACTTTTTCAAAAACCACTCGTAAACAATGTCGACAGCTCCTGTCACGGTGACAGCTGACGATTTAATGAACTAGACCCTTTAGGTTTTTCAATCGTTTCCCCTTCAATTCCAACAGGGTAGCCAGTTTGCATTTTTTGAAGCAACATTTAAAAATATATGCAACTAAATTGGTGATAATGATGTAAAGACAAAAATAAATCAACATCAATTTAAATTTTGGGATACTTTGCAATCGGTTCTAACAATCATCTAAATCTCTTTCATCAATTTGCATTTTTAACGTTTAAAAAACATATTTTCATTGTTTCTGTTAATCATTTGCTTTTTAAAGCTTAGATTTCTTTCAAATAATTACAGTAAAGGAATGCATTTCAAAATATTACATTAAAAAATTTCAATTAATTTTTTTTTTATAATAAAATATAGTTTATTTTTCCGTGTATAAAAAAACAAGCGAATTTGATAACCTATATTTGATAAACCTAGCTGTCTCGTGCTGATAATCTCGCTGTTGTTTCGGCCGTTACTGTTCCCACGATGGATATCCTGGGTCTGTTCCTTGCGTTCATCCGAGGGGATGGGGGTTTACCCCTTGTGCGACCTCGTCCAGGGGTCTCAGGAGCTCGGGGGGTTGTCCCTAATCCACTCCTCGTAAGACTTGTGGTTAGGGGGGCTCCGAGTCTCCCGAGCGCCTCCGTGGATTCTTCGTTGGGGTGTCTATACCAGGCGCCCCGGAGGAGCCGGAGGGTGTTCCCTGTTCCACTTTTCGTATAGCTTGTGGTCAGGGGGGCCCCGGGACCTCCGGGCGCGACAGTGGTTACACCATTTTAGTCGACCAGGCTTAGCTCGAAATCGAGGGCTGCTACATCAATTGCAGTTGTTAAATTACTGTTAACAAAGACGATGTACGAGATGAATACTTTTAGCATTCTGCCTCTTCTTTCGTTCGCTATTCCATTCAGCACTGGCCTGAACAGTTCGCCGAAGGAAAACTGTTGCCTTCCTCCGCCGATCACCGTCAGCCGTCGCTGTGTGTGTGCCCAGGCCGGTACCACACGCGGGCATTCGCTGAACTTATGCGTCAGCGTTTCCTCGTTCGCCGCGCAGTGCTGGCAGTTCGGCCCGTCTGCACGCTGGATCACGTGCATCAGCCGTCGGTGCTCCGTCTTCTCGTTCACCAGCAAATACAGCGCGCTGCGTTCGCCGGAAGTTAGTCTCCGAGACGAGATGTTTTTCCACAGACGCCTCCAGTTGAGGTTCGGTTGCTTCGTTTCAACCCTGGGCCGCTCGGTTCCATCAAGGAAGTGCTGGTGGATTCGATCGCTGGAGGGGAAGTTTTGGATGTAGGCGGGGAGCAAAGGCGTTTGCTCGCAAAGGAGTTTTAGGCAGGGAAGGCTTGTCGGGGGAGGAATAGCTCGGTCGAGGAAGGATTTGTAGTAGGGAAGGAAGTCGATCTCTTGGAGGTGGCGATTGATACAAAGTGCTTTGCATTTTATCGCCGGTAAATGCAGCTTCAGCCCGCCGTCCTCACGGCGTCGCGCCTGCTGCTGCATCGGTATGCGTGCCGGGAGGCCCCGAAACAAGTACGTCCCCATCGTCGCTGTTAGCTTCGCCACGTGCACCTGGTACGGTGGAAGAGTAGACGCCAAGTACCACACCTTGGACGTAATGAAGGTGTTCAGGAGAATCACCTACTGCTGGAGTGTCAGGCTGCGCATCGAGTGCATCCAGATTAATTGCGCCACTTTCGTCACCTGCGCATCCCAGTTCAGCTTAATCATCAGGCGTATCGAGTTGGTGAAGAAAATGCCAAGCACTTTCACCTTCTCGACCGTTTGCAACCAGGGAACGACCAGCGGTCTCCCTTCGACGTGCCCCACGTCGATCGCAACAGTTTTTTGGCGATTCGGGCGCGCGCCGGCGGCAATTTCAAATCGATCAAATAATTGAATAATTGCTTCGATCGTCTCTGTTGCTGTGACTACCACCGATATGTCATCAGCGTACGCAACAACGAGATCGTGTAAACAGATACGCTCTAGCGCCAGCAGCAGGGGATGCATGTATAGCGAAAACAACACCATCGACAGGGGATCACCCTGGCGCACAGATTTTTTTATTTCAAACCGTGGGGACAAAAAGCCGTTAAGCAGAATGCGGGATCCAGCTCGGGAGAAATGTCTTTCCAGCAGAGACACGAAGTTTGGATTAATCCCGAGAGAGAGCATCGTGCGGTAAAGGAAGGGCAGTGATACTCGATCGAAAGCATGATCGAGGTCAAAAGATATCAACTTACCCTTTACCTTTCGGGCCAGCAGACTGGCGATTCGGTCCTTCAGCGCGAGAGTGGCTTGGAAGATGCTCCGACGCTCTCCGCATTTCTGCGAGACGGTGAGCACATCGTGTTGTTGCAGCACCCTGGTCAAACGACACCGCATGATACGGCTGAAAACTCGGCTGTCTGTATTGCACAGACTGATGGGTCGATACGAGGAGATGTTCTCTGCGCTCCGGCCGCTCTTTTTTACGAGCACGATGGTCCCTTCGGAGAATTCTGCTGGTACGGGCGCCACCAGCAGTTCATTCATAACCGCGTGCAGTTCGCGGTAGATGACGTCGAATGCCCAGTTGAGCCACTCAGCTGTTAGTCCATCTCCTCCAGGACTTTTCTTTTTTGGCGACGATAAGATGGCAGTTTTAATCTCTTCGAGCGTGATCTCTTCCATGAGACTCGTGTTGGCGTCGTCGTCGACGGGGATAATTCTCTCGCAACCGAGGCCGGCGTCGATCTGTGGTGCTCTCGCAGGGTCTGCGGCGTACAGCTCAGTGAAGTACTGGAGCACGTGCTGCTCAATTTCGGGCTGTGTTTGCAGAACTTCGTTGCGCGCATTTTGTAGGCGCGTGATCGTCGTCTTTTTCCTTTGTCTTTCTCCCAGCTGGAACGTGGATAGGCTCTCGCCAGCCACGCGGGTTTCGTTGACGCGCGCAAAATTTTGTGAAAATTCGCGCTGCAACGTCAGCATCTGCGCCTTCACGCGGTGGATGGTGGTGAGGATGGCGGGATTCTGGTAGTAGGCGTCGTACGCCTCACGTAATTCTGCGTAAAGTTGCTGGTGCCGCGCTTGGTGGACACGGTAGACCTCGTTCGACTTCCACTTGAAAAAGGATTTTATTTTTGGTTTCGCGAACGAAATCCACCAGTCCAGCGCAGTTCGGTACCGGTTTCGCTGGCGCGTTCAGTACTGCCACCGTACGGCGAATTCTTCTTTATTTTCCTGGGTCAGGAGGTGGGGGCGCAAACTCCAAAACCCACGGCCGCGTTCGCCGCCGAGGTGGGGGAGACAGATTCGTACGGTCAGCGCCTTGTGATCAGTGAATGAACACACATGCGTGGCCGCAGTTCTCAGCTGATCGCACAGTCCCGCGCTCACATACACGCGGTCGAGTCTGGACTCGGCGTTGTGTACGACGTACGTAGGTGCATGTGTATTGGGGTGTAGTTTCAACCACACATCGTGCAGTCGTATTTGCTGGACGGCCGTCTGTAGCGCAGCGCTCGGGTTCGAGCTCGTGGAATCGCACGGTCGTAGCACGCAGTTGAAATCGCCTGCGAGGACGATGTGATCGGTGTTGTACCGAAGGTAGTACGCGAGCGTACCGTTGAAGAAGCGCTCTCGCTCAGCACGGAGTGCGGTGCCCGAGGGTGCGTAAACATTGCAGAGCGTTGTGTTTTGGACACGCAGCGCAATGAGGCGGCCGTCCAAACTCTTTTCGACGTGCGTGTAAACGATGTGATCTTTTAGAGCGATCGCGAACGATGTCTAGTTCTAGCGTGCGGATGAAGCTTCGCAGGGCGTCGACCTTTGTGGCGTTGGTAATGTTGTTTATATTTATCGAGGCAAGGTTATACGATGAGAAGTCGAAGGTTACAGTACTTCTTCCTCATCTTCCTCGTCGTTGTCGTCGTTGTCTTCGCTGTATTTGGGTTTTTTACCCTTTGGGCGAAGTTTTCTGCTGCTGGTCGACGAGTCGGTGTCATTGCTATCGGATTTTTCATGGCCAGATTTTTTAAATCCTGCACCTCCAGCGGGGGTAAGCTGTACGTCCTGGGGTGGGGGCATCAAAAAAGGTGAGCCGTTTCCCTCGTCGGCTGGTTTGGGCTTGGGCTTACCGCCGTTTGGTTTCGACTTTCCGCCGTTTGGTTTCGGTTTGAGCTGAGGATTAAGCGGTTGCTGTGGGTTGGGCGGTAGCAGCGGTTGCTGTGGCAGCGCTGGTTGCTGCGGCAGAATCGGTTGCTGCGGCAGAATCGGTTGCTGCGGCAGCGCTGGTTGCTGCGGCTTCGCCGGTTGCTTGACAGCGTCAGCGAAGGTCTTCTGCACCAGCAGTTTTTTATTTTGCACGCAGCCCACTCCGACATGGAGGTAGTCGTGGCAGTGTTTACATGTTTGGCGCTGACCGAAATAACTAAGGTTAGTTAATTCGGAGTTGATTACGACCCAAGAGCCGATGTTCTGCTTCACCACCATCTTGGCGATGCGGACACCTGTGTAGGCCCCAGCGAATGCCTGGGCTTCGTCGAGGGTTTCTTCGTACACGTCACGCACTTCGCCGTACTGTTCGAGGAACTTTGCGACGGCAGTGTTCGGGACGTCCTCCGAAAGGTCGTACAGCTTCACCAGCACTGTACCGTCTTCGATGGTGACGGTAACCGGGTGCTGCTTCTTGTCACTTCCGGTCAGTTCGTGTTTTTTGTTGTGTTCCTCGCACACCTTAAGAGCAAGGTCGAGGTCAACAACAGTCACGAAAGTTACCCCAAGAGCGCGGCTAGACTGGATGCGGATCACTTCACCACGTTTCAGTCCGAGTTTTTCGGCGCAGAAAGTCTGCACTTTCTGCATTCCCGGTTTGTTTGGTAGAGCACCGTAGTCGATGCGGATCGTATTTTGTCTTCCCATTTTTCAACACTCGCGACGAGATCGCGACGCGTGATTGGAAGCGCACAAAAGAAAAAAAAATGCACAATGGTTCGGTCGACTTCTGCCCGGCGGAGAAAAAACTAAACGCGTCTACTCGTGGCAGAGGTATGACGCTGAGTTTCTTTAATGTCAATGAAATATCGAAATAAATTGATAAACAGGACTGGCAACACCTTGTTGTACATGTGTTGGTGATAGCCTTGAACCGACGGCAAAGTAGCTCCAAAAACTGATCCAACGCGGCTGATTTGAAAAAATATTTTGAATTGAGTTTTTTTCGATAATAGAATAGTTGTTTCAATGGTTTAGTGACGAAAAACATAAAAGAATTAAATAGACAACAGCTACATTGCTCGGAAACCGGACGAAATTGCTTGGTGTCAGTGCAAAACAGAAAAAATCATCAAGGTGTCGCGAGCCAAATCCGATAAGCAACGAGGCCGGAATATTTGGACCTAATCGATGTGCTAGGAAAATCGTAGGAAATACGAATGGCATTGGAAAAAGTGGCTGAAAAAGCGGAAATAATCAAAAATGTTAACATTTTTGGAAGAGGTAAGCTACAAAACGATCCTGCTTACACTTTCTGTTGGTTGGATTCAGTGAATTCGTACTTTAAAAGCCTGAACTACCTCGATTAATAAAAATAGGTCCAAAATAGGTACTAGGTCCAAAATAGGGTCATATACCCTATTTCGCATTTGAGTCAATTTTAACACAATAAAACTTTCTTCCGAAACATTAAAACTGATACAGTTAAGATTGATTCCACAGAGAATTCTACTCAATGGCAGATTGTCGAACTGGCGCCGGAACTAAATCGTAAAACTATCACCACCTCGTGACTGTGACAAAGTACAGTATAATGCCACGGCCATGTTGACGGCGATATTCTCCTTCTTCCGGGTGGTAATATGTCTCAGCTTGATCACATTCCACGCCAGCTTCCCGTTGCCTAAAACGTCCGTACACGGAATCTGGTTCGGCCCCTTCCACTCTGGCAGCATGGCTTCAAGAATCATTCGTTTGTATGTGGCCTCCGCCTGGTCAAAATAGTGTAAATCGGTTAAACGGAAACGTTGCGGGAAAGGTTATGACCTACCTACAGATTCACATTGCAGATTCTTCCTCTTTAGGTGGTCCGTTTTTTTTACTCATAAATTATTTTTATTAGGTCCTTTTAGGTACTGCGACCAGGTTAGGACCGAGGATCGGTTTAAAAACAAATATATAATAACAGCAAAAATAGCTCCTTATAACCCGTACTTGGAGATCATGTAACTGACGAGCGTTACTTGGTCCAAGCGGGTCTTGCAGGTCTTGAACCTGCCGATGTACTCGGAGAAAATGCCCCACAACTCAGCCGAACTGTAGAGCACCTCCCCGGCTTCCTCCACCGTGGCTCCACCGCCTCGGGAGCCACCTTGGCTGCTTCCTGCGGGTCGAGGGCGATCCTTCGCTTTTCCGTCCGGAACTGCGCTCCGCCGGCGTGAACGCCGGAACTACTGGACTCTGCTTCTCCACCTTACTTGCCGGCGGTTTCGGTTTCGACGCCTGCTGGCGCCTCCGGATGAAGTCCGCACGCTTGGGGCAGCTGCGGTCCGTGGCTTCGTGGGCTCCAGAGCAGTTAGCACACCGCTTCGGCTCTGCTTCTTGGACTTTGCACTCGTCCGTCTTGTGGGGACCCCCACAGTTGTTGCACCTCCCCTTGAGGTGGCAGTTCCTGGTCCCATGACCCAGCTGCAAGCAGTTCCTGCACTGAGTCACGTTCGGCCGCTTGTTCCGGTAAGCCTCCCACCGGATGTGAAATGCTTGCAAGAACTTGATTTCACTCAGCTTCTTGAGGTTGATGTACCCCTTGGGGAATGTAACAATGTACGGGGTTTCCGTCGACACCTCCACAGCATCCAGGTTGTGCGATTCCTTGAGTTTCTTCTTGATGAATTCAGGTGAAACCGGTGGAAGTCCCCTGATGACGACGCGGAGTTGCCGCTCGCTTCGTTTCTCGTGGGTATAGAACTCCACTTTGTTCGCAATCAAGTGGGCCCGCGCGGTTTCGAAACGCTCCTCGGAGATACACAGCAATTTGATCCCAAACGGAGTCAGCTTGTAACTTGGCTTGGTTGTGCACGACATCATTACACTCCTCAGCTTGCCAAAGATCATACATATTCTTTACCACCAGAGGAGGTGGTTTCTTGGCCACTGGAACCGGTGGGACGTTTCCTTTACCAGCTGGGTTACCTTTGTTATTGTTGTTGTTGTTGTTCTCCACCAGCGGGCTGAACTTGTTGTTGTTGAGGAGCTGTTCCTCGTTGCCATTTCCGACGTCGGCTCCGTCGTCACTTGTCTTCTTCCGCTTCCGCGTTCCGCCAACGGGAAGAAACTCGTCGTCGGAGGAATCTTCCACCTCCATCCACAAGCACTTTTCGCTCAGAAACAATCTTAGGTGGTCCGTTAGAGCCGGAACGGCACTCTCGATTGTGCGATTTGTCAGCCGGGTTTGCTGAGCAACCGCAATAAGCAGCTTTTTTCATTCAACACACAATTCCAACTAAATGTAAAGGTAATAAAACACAAAAATTAAATTTAAAACCATTTTAGTTGAATTTTCTTTGAGGAATCAGTTTGTTTTAGGTTATTATTGGACAGCTTCATGTTTTGGGCTCTCATTTGACAACTATGTGTTATGGGTGGCATTTTTCGAGACGAGATTTGTCTGATCACGCCTTCCGTCGGACGGGAAGTAAATGTTGGCCCCGGACTAACCTAAAAATAAAGGTTAGGTCGTTAGCTCAGTCCAGGTGTAGGAGTCGTCTCCCTGGGTCCTGTCTCGGTGGAGTCGCTGGTAGGCAGTTGGACTAACAATCCAAAGGTCGTCAGTTCGAATCCCGGGGTGGAAGGAAGCTTAGGGGTGAAAAAAGGTTTGCAATTGCCTCAACAATCAAGCCTTCGAACACCTAGTTTCGAGTAGGAATCTCGCAATCGAGAACGCCAAGGCAATGCTGTAGAGCGAATAATTTGATTTTGATTTTTGTGTTATGGCTACCATTTGACAACCGCCCCTCTTTGCTCTGATCTTGACTGCTGTCAAGCTTAATGTAACGAGATACAGATGTCGCCCCCCTCCCCCCCCCCCCCTCCCGTTATTTACCCATGCTCGGGCAACTTGCTCACCGCAACACCAACTATGGACAGCACGAACCAGTTCGTTTCATGTGTACTCGATTTAACGTATTTTCGCACCTGTACGATCCCAACATCTCCACCCCGCAGTTTCAACAACGAGCCCGATTCTGGTACTCTCATCAGCTTTAATCTGTTTTTTGTGTTTCGTGTTGTCAGCATTTCAGTTAAGTTTTATCATTAAGACCACAAGTTGTCGGATGATTCAAATAAACAAATAAACAAATAATCAAAAATTGTTAAATCAATCCCAAAAACGATTTATTTTTACAAACCTTCCTTTACAGAAAGTGGAAAGTTTATAAAGTACGAGGCCTTTTTGAAGTGGTTTCATTGTTTCCCAAATAAATTCTTTTTTTTTCGCTCTGCATAAACCTGATGTTGAAAAATAAAGTCTTGGTTTATTTTTCTTTATTTCAAACAAGCTCTTCCCGGCAAACTTCGTCCTGCCCTTTTGAATTTTCCTGACGTTTAATGATTGTTTGCTAATCCAGCCTCCTGTGATCAAAATTTGATTTTACGTAACTGTTCCCATACAATCTGCAGACTTTCCGGAATCAGTTCCAGAGTGGCCAAAGTTGTCTTTTTTTGGCGTAAGAACCTTCCTTGGGCTTATACGAACCCAATGCAACAAAAAGCACCTCGATCCGACGCTCCGTATTGAACTGATTCGCGTTCGAACAAAACCATCGAAATTTTTTATATATATAGATAAGCATGATTAAATGCAGAGCAGAACGGGAGTATTGATGCGAGTTATTTCCTAGTAGTGGAAGCGGAAGCTACTGATCGAGGAAGATCTCAATATCCAATTCGCTACATAGTAACTTAGTCCTCAATCTGAGAACAGTGCAGCACTCGTTCTTAATTCCGGCTCTATCCGGTGCACAAACACTACCGGACACCGCTTTTTAGGCACTATTTCGCTATTCTTTGGTAATGAAATTGACTATCATTCAAACGTCTCTCATCATCGTTCTGTAAAAAAAGAGTTAATTGTAAATGCTGATAATTTACAATCCAACGCACCAAATATGGATTTTTTTTTCTAGATCGCGAGTTTTTTTTTCGTTGGTCGGGTTTGTTTATTTTTGAACTGTCACTGCATGTTTGGAGGTGATTCTTGTGATGGAAAAAATACTCTTTGACTTAAAGGCTGAGCTCTTGACCGCGGGGTCTTTCTTCAGCTCAAAAAGCATCGCGCTGGTCTTGGTGCGCCTGGTTTTAACCATATTCTCGCCAAGCTCCTTGAGTTCCGATCAGTTCGAACTTTCCGGAGGAGGTCTTCATACGAAACACCTTCCTTCACCTCGATCATCAAAGCCTCGCCTTCGTTGCACTCCCTGCGAAGCTTGGGTTATTGGGCGTCCTCGTTCTGCTTCCCTTTTTTCTTCCGCTTTTTCTTCTTGACCTTTTCCCATCCCTTCTCTGATCTGGTTTTGGCTCCTTCGCTGGCTCCAGACCCTCCGTTAACCCTCCTTCTGACCTCCTGTAACGCGTTCCTTCCGAGCAGGACTCCACCCTAAGGGGTACCACCGATATCGTCACCCTCCCGCTTTCACGGAACGCGCCCCTAGACATACTGCCGCTGCTGGTCCAGGGGCGATGAAATAAATCGTTGTAATCGCCGACAGCTATCTGCCAAAATTCAACCCGCCCGGTAGCTGGCAGCTAAGCTCCGCAGGGGGTCTCACCTGTCCCACGGTGCACGTGTGTGTGTGTGTGTCAATTTCACATCGTTTGCTTTGGTAAAACCATTAAAGTCAATATGACATGAGCATTGACTGTGGCGCCATCGCGTTGGTGGTGAACGTCCGAAAACTATTGTTAAGTTCAAATCAGTCGTTAAATTGCTGATTGATGGGAATAATTGGCCATACGGTCACACGAGAAATTGTTCCTATTGGCCCACTTATCACTATAATGACCGGCCCTTTTTGCGATTTTCAAAAAAAAATAATCTTTTACTCGTATCTTTCAAACTATCAGACCAAAAGACTTTCTTCTGGCTGCATTTTATAGGAAATTGTTGAAAGAATTAATTGAAAATAAAATATCAACCCTCAAATGCCTTCCAATATTGTTTCTTTGCAGTTTATGGTTCAAAACGTGATTTCACTCATTCCATTTTTTTAAATTTGGTCACCTTCGTGTTCCCCGGACAATTTAACATAAGAATCAATGTTTATCTTAAACTAAACCAAACCATTGCCGCGAAACAGCTCTTCAATGATAAAAACTCTGAATTTCCTATGCAAAACTGGTTGCGCCATGTACCCCAGAAAGTAGGTTTTGAGCGCAAGCTTAGGCCTCGTGCTTATTCTTGTATAGGAAATTCGGAGTTTTTATTTTTGAGAGATTAAAAAAATAAGATTGATTAGATTAGATTAGAGAGATTACAAGAAAAAAAATGATAACTCACCCAAAATAGCGTTGTGTATCCTGTGATTCTGCCACGAATCTTCAATGAGCAACAGCTGAAGCAACATTTCCGTGTGGTGTCTCATGTCGTGCCAGTATGCATAACCACAATGCCACAGCAACTCAGCTAGAAGCGATCGCGAAAAGTGTGGATTTTCCCAACTGCAATATCGTAGCAACGTTATGCCATCCTCATCAATGTTTGTGTCCTCGATCAAGCGTTTAATGTAACTGAAAAGTAAAAGTGGTCTAATTAGTCAAGATTTTAATTTAATAAGTACAGATAAACAGACGTACATAACAAAGTCGTATAAATTTGACTCTCGCCGTCCATTAAAAGGCTGAATTTTATGAGTTTATGGAGCCTAAATCTAAATATGAGCTTGATTGGACAAAAACTCCAGTGTCTCAAGCCATTTCCCGTTTTATTTTTGTATAGAAAAAGTAACATTTTCTGTCTACGCCAACTCACACAACAGTTGCCTCGACTCCTCTTCGATTTGCGTGAAATTTTGTCCCTAATCATTAATCCGAGAGCCATTTTTCGATATCTCATGACGTACTGCCCGAACATTTCGAACATTCAATGTGAAATGAACTCTCGATTTTATGGCGTATTAAGAATTTAATATATTCCTCATCGAAAAACATACAAAGATAGTTTCAGAAATTCGCCCATTTTTCGTTACTCAACTGTTACCTTTTTGACACATGTAATTTTATGGGTAGTGTTTTTTTTTTCAAATCTGCAATAACCCAGGAGTAGAGCGTCCCGGGAAAAAAAATTCCCGGGAATTCCCGAAAAAAAATATTTCCCGTTTCCCGGGAAATTTATAAATTTCCCGGGAATTCCCGAAATTCAAGCGGAAATATACATTTTCTAAAATTTTTGGAACTATTTTTGGATAATGCTCTGAAAAAAAATAACAGGCTCAACATGAGCATTATTTAATCAGATTATCAGAAATGATGATATCAGAATTATTTCTGATAATATAAATTTTTGAAACAACTGGGAATAGATCTTGCTTAATGAGTATTAAATTATTACAATTGGGTAAGCTTTTAACAGATTGATGTTATTTCATTAAAACAATATGAACTCTTCGCCTCTAAATTAAAATTGAGATTTTTTTACGTTTTTGTTTACCGTGATCAAATGAGATGAAAATCGAATTTAGGCAAAAATAATTAATTCAATTCGTTGAATACCTAGTACTAAGAAAATTACAATTTGAAGTTAAAGAATTATGGAGAACTGGTGCAACTACAGGTGTTAGACGGTTAAATGAGAAAAATAGAAGACTTTTTGTAGAATGATGATAATTTATCGTATAATTTAAATCATGTTCCAGAGCCGTACCTTGGGTCCACGGCGCCCTTGGCGAAGCATCAATTTGGCGCCCCTTCAAATTTTTCATCATTTTGATATGTTTACTTAAATTTTCAGCGATTGCTTCAAGAGTTTTAATAATATAATGGTAATTGATGAAATAAATATAACAGCTAAAAAATCCAACCACAGTTTAATTCTTTGAAGAATATTCAAATTAATGTTTTATTATTTTTAAACCATTTCAATCGATTAAAAGATATACTATTGATTTCCCATACAGATAGGTTGTAACGAAAAGTTGCTTTAGGATTAATGTTGACTGAAAATAGCAGAGTGTTGTTTTATCTTTTTAAGCAGAATTTGAAAAACCTAGCTTAAATTTTATGGTATCAGCAAACAATTTTCCTGAATTCCTGAAAAAATAATTCAACTGATTAGAAAATGGATTCCTTTTGAAACTTGTTTTGGATGGATTCCTTTTGAAACTATTTTTTTCAATTTATTTTTTAAACAATATTTCTCTTGTGACTGTGTTTTTTGATTGATATAAAATTCCTAAAATTTGTTTTTTGAAAATTCATAGCTTCAAACAAAGGCAATTAGTTTTTACCTTTTTAACACATTGAATTTTTTTTGTGTTTATTTTTCGACATCTAAAGTTTCTTAAAATTTTGTATAAAAACCATTACACTCAAATAGAGGGTGACAAGCGGGAATTCCCGGGAAATCGACCATTTTTGAACCTCTCGATTCCCGGGAAATTTGGTCGAAGCAAAATTATATAAACTAATCAGAAAAAAAACAACATTTGAAAATTCGAAATTGTTTAGAACATTGGATGTTCAATGTAAGATGTTCAAGTTCGAATGAACCAATGCTTCTCTTATCTTCTAATTCAGAAAGTGTAAATTTTAACTTATCAAAAATTCCAATAACTATAAATGGGAGAACTTAAAATAATGTGGACCCCAAAATTTACCTTAAAGCATAGTTAGCAGTTAGCCACAAGAAGAAAGTCTAATTTTTTTATATTTTTGTTTATTATTTCTAAGAGGGAAAAGCCTTTTCAAGATAAGTATAATTTCCATATCCTCTTTCAAGCATAGCAATCCTTATAATCTATTTTTTTTAATTCTTATCAATTTAATTTCGCTGTATCAAGGTAATTTCCTTTTTTGATGTCATGGAGTAATTTTGTGTTTAGCTAAAACCTCAATATTAAATTATATTTTAGAAAAAAAAACTCTGGAAATCTTTGTTAAGTCAGCCAAATGTCAACATTCGGGTTTTCCTGATTACTATTTCTTTAACACCTTTAAGTTGTTGTTTTGAGTCGCTATTTATCATATTGTAAAAATCTCGATACTGGGAAATTATATATTAGCTATTTTTTTATTTCACAAAAATCTAATAACAAGTTCATACAACAAGTTGTATTGCAGATTCAGAAAAAAAATCAAGAGGTAGATCATAGTTCCCAAAAATAATGAGGCTACTAATTAACGTTTCATTGAATAAGTATGAATAAATCGTAACTGAATTCATTGAAAAGAAACACATTTATAACTTTTCTTTATACATGACTGGCACTATTAGCATAGTTATAAACACTACCGGGAAATTTCCAAATTCAACTCTCGATTCCCGGGAAATTGAAAATCTCGAGAATAGTCACCCTCTACACTCTAAGCTTTTAGATTCGTTTGTGTAAATGTGAAAATTTAGGCGAAATTACACTGGATAGCCCAACACATGGATTCCATGAAATAAATAAAAAATGTATGTGAAAGATAAGCAACTTTGTCCATTCCATTAAAACTTAACAAAACAAAAAATTTCAAGGTGCCCGTGGGAGTCGCTCAACCTGCATTCCTGTCACACTTGAGGTCTGCACAGCTGATTCCACGTAGATTTTTCCCGCCAGTAATGACAGGAAACGCTGACAAACGGAATATGTGCCAAAATCATAAATGGTTTTTAACATATGAAGGGAAATCATCGTGAACTGGAACTGCCGGTCATTAGCCCGGGTAAAGTGGAAACGTTGATATGATTGTTGTCCTCTGCTCTCATCTCGCAAAAAGCCATACAGAGAACCACGTCCCATTCAACCGGCTCCGTGGCTTAATGGTTACGGCTTCTGTCTCCCAAGCAGAAGGTTCAGGGATCAAATCCCGGTCGGTACCTTTGAAATTTGGAATCAGGAATTTGAATATGAATAAAAACTAAAATGAATCAGGTGGGATTCGAACTCACACCTTTGGATTGGTGGTGGTCTGGGACGCTAAGCAGTCACCATCAGAAGGTTTACACTCTAGCAGTGAATTGATCCGTAGTGTTGAAACATGTTATATCTTCTTCTCATATTATTAAATACGCGCTGATCCCTGATTTGCCTGTGGGGATTGGAAGTCTTAATATAGATCGAGTTTCCTTCAGATGCTTGCTTCTATGTTCAGGCGGGGCCGAACAATGCCCAGCGACCTCGGATTTGGACCGCAAGGAGCTCTGTCATTCTGAAATGGGTCGTTGGAAGCAGCGCGAGGGCTATCACCACCTAATACCCGGGACTGAGATAAGCTGTATCAGCATTCGGCATGTACACAGTCTGATACAAATTATACTTTCCCATAATTTCGCTACCGGTTAGCGGGTATTGGATTGGACCACACACACACACACACACACACACACACACACACACACACACACACACACACACACACACACACACAAATTCAAGGAAAATGTTGCAAACATTCTTCAAATTATTGTCCCTAGAAGCAAAATTAAGTGGAACTTTGTGTTTTCCCAAATAATATATTGCTGTTTTTGGAGTTTGAATTTTGCTTTGGTTTAAATTCTAATGGGTCCGCGATAATGGTGTTTCTGCAAATCAAAATTTTCAAGAAATTGTATAATATTTTACTTTAACGAATAAAAAGTTGGTGGGCATGCCAATCTATGGAACTTTGTCGAAGACATCCAAATTTTACTTTTTCACTCTTGCTACAAGCAATGGAATACAAGCAGCATAGCAAACCAGTTTTTTTTAATATATCAATTCAGGAATATAATATATTTAGAGCAATTTATGTGCTCTTAAAAAACCAACATTTTTATGTTGAAAAAAAAAATTTTGCTAGAAATTTAACAAAAGTCAAAGCATTTTTTGTGTTAGAAATATTCAATTTAAACACTTCAGTATTTCGAAAACGTAGGCCAATCTCTACGCACAAGTTTGGATTTAAAACGATAAAAATATCTCAAATGCCATTTTCTTTAAACTTGAAATATCTTATTCTTTTTATTTAAGATTTTCAATAGAAATGTGTAAATTTCAATTTAATTGCTGATTATATAAAAAAAACTTCAAACATAAAAAAGCTTGATGGTTCCTGATGCTGGAAAAAAATGTGAAATTTAAATTGAATTTTATATACTGTAGTTGAAATTTGAAATCTCTAGCTATTTCAAAGAATTGTTATAAAACTACTGAACTTTTTGCCACTTGGGCGCCCCCTTTGATAAATGAATTTAGTGAATTTAATTTTAAATTTAATTCTAGTAGAACTGATTTTTGCGCCCCAAGTGTTTAACATAAAATAATATTTGTAATATTCCGATCCAGATTATCGAGTTATTTTGTAGTCCTACTTTAAAATTTAGCGCCCCTTTTTGTTCTGAATACCTTTCTAAGATTTTATAATAACATGACAAATTTGTTCAATCATCGTTTTCGGCGCCCCCCAAGACTGGCGCCCTTGGCGGTCGCCAACTGCGCCAACCCCTAGGTACGGCGCTGCATGTTGCATAATAATACAGCAATTCCCCACGAAAACAGCATGATTCGAAAAAAAAAGTTCTTCGATCGGGCTCAAATTTTTTTCTGGGGGATCCTTGGCCGAAATAATTAGACACGTATTTTTTTGTTTGGCCATTAGCGTGACATACGCCGTGTTAGGGTGGTTCGAAAAATGGCAATTTTCGTCGATTTTCGCAAAAACCACTTTTTTTCAAAAAATCATATCTCCGCGCCATTTCATCCGATTTTAGCTGTCCTAGACGCAAAAGAAAGGTGATTAGTTTGGCTATTTGGGAAAAATAGTAAAAAGTTTCAAAAATCTAGCTTAACTTTTGAAAAGGTCGTATGAAAACTTAAAATGCTGTTTTGAAGGTCTCGGGACCAAAGAGCATATGTCTGAAAATATTTTTATCGGATTCCTCGGAAAATTTCACATAACATATCAAAAAATGGTGAAGTTATGATTTCGATACTCTGAGATACGATTTTTTGAAAATAAAAACTGGATTTTTCGACGCGCCACGCGCAAAAATGGGAAAATGACGATAACGGCAAAAAATCGGTTTTTTTCACTAAAACTGCGATAACTTTAAAATTTCAGCGATGACCTACCCAAGTAACCACAAGCACTAAATCAAAACTCTAAATGCACTCTAAATAAACATTCCCGATGCTATGACACTTTAAATAGCCTTTCCAAATGTTTCGAAACATTTGTAGCTTGAAACATTATTACCTACCGTATAATGACATATAGAACAGCCAATTAAAGTTTCGAAGCATTTAGCACAACAATGTTTTGAAGCATTAATGGTTAGCTTTATATATCACTGTAAAGTAAGCTTTTAATGTTATATCACATTTTGACATTTCTTAAAATGTTTCAAAACACTAACTTAACACTAGTGAGGGCAATAAAAGTTTGGCAGTATTTCGTGGTATTTTCATGTTTGCTGCAGGTAAAATCGTTCGGTGCACGGTTCAGTGTCTATAAAAATGTGAGTCAATTATACTTAGTTTAACTGGGCTTAGTATTAAACTATTCTTTTTTCCAGAACAGCTCCTTATCGTCGCAAGATACAATTTTCTAGTTACGATGGCTTCCTGCAAAAACAAAACTATAAAGGAGGACTTTTCGCTCTACGCCAGCCTTAACGACACTTTCGTCCACGTCACGGATATTTCGGGCAAAGAAACTATCCCGCACGTCACCGGCGGCATGAAGGCCAAGGCCGATCGTGACGAGGCTCCGCCCTATGCCGCTTTGTTGGCTGCTCAGGACGTCGCGAAAAGTGCCATTCGCTCGGAATCACGCTGCGTGCCACCGACGAAAACCGCACCAAGACCCCGGGACCGGGTGCCCAGTCGACGCTCCGTGCTCTGTCGTGTTCGTCAAAGAATTTTGTGAATATTTTTTAGTGCTATTAGTGTAAACATAAATAAATGCTCTGTTTCAATCTGGCCAGTGTTTCAATTTTTCCTGAAGTTGTTCCTCAAGGATGACTTAGTCGGCAAAAATCATTTGAATAAACATATTTCAGGACGAACGAGACGGTTGGCGCAGGGCATCTAGGTGAAACATTTCAGTACACGCAGTTTAGAATCTCGAAAGCAAAGCAATACAGCAAAAAAAAAAAAACAAACTTTCAAAATCGTCATCCCAGCGTGAAAGCACTCTCCCAAGAGAAAGAGCTGCGCTGCGCTTTTTGATTTTTCTATTTCTGTCCTGTCGGTAAAGTAGTATTTTGACGTTTTACCGCTGTATAACTTTATATCAGCTCTAGACTTCGCCACTCAATTTTACCTCCATGCGTATAAAGTGAATATAAAGTTTCAAGACTCTATAGACAAACTTTATATGTTAATATAGAGGGGATTTAAAGTTATTTTATACAGTCCCGCGGTTACTTGGGTATACATGTTAGGCTACCAAAATTTTCGTAATTAAAAAACGCAACTATTTTCTGAAACTATGGGAAAATGTTGACCAATTTTGACAAAATATTTAATTTTGCGCTAAAATGAAGTTTCAAAGCGAATGCCTTCGTTGAAAACCGGAAATTTCAAACTTGATTTTAAACATTTTTGATATACCCCCTAAAGAAATGTGTGTGTGTGTGTGTGTGTGTGTGTGTGTGTGTGTGTGTGTGTGTGTGTGTGTGTGTGTGTGTGTGTGTGTGTGTGCAACCAACCAAACGGGACCACGCGGCCGCTTCTTACAAATTGAGTTGTTTCCATGTATTTTTTTTTAGATCACCATTTCTACGCTGGCTAGCCGAGCGCGAGGTACTTCAGCTTTATCGACAAGCCCCGCCCTGAAGAACGTTTGCACCAATCGGGTTCAAACGTTATTTAGAACTTCCGAACCCTTGTCAAATGGACAAGGACCCAGCGCGTATATAGTTGATAGTAACAGTATTCCTAATTCCAGTCATCGCTCACCAAGCTGTGATGCCGTAGTGGTTAGCATTTTTGCTTACCAATCCAAAGGACGGGGGATCGAACCCCGACTCGGGCGACTTAGATTTTTCGTTCATGTTCAGATTTTCAAGGTTTTATATTTCCTATACTTTCTCGTTGGGAGCAGATGGGAATCGAACCCAGGACCATTCGCTTACAAAGCGAACACCGTAACCAGTCAGCCACGGCCGCTCCTAATATACCCCCTAAAGAAATGACTTGAATTGTGGAAAATTTTCTAAGTAAGGATGGCACATTTTGGTTTTTTTTTTTTGGTATTTAAGTGTTTTATCAAATTCCTCTGAAACTATGGGAAAATTTTGACCAATTTTGACAAAATAATTCATTTTGCGCTAAAATGATGTCTCAAAGCGAATGCCTTCATTGAAAACCGGAAATTTAAAACATGATTTTAAACATTTTTGATAAACCCCCTGAAGAAATTACTTGAAATTGTAGAAAATTTTCTAAGTCAGGATGGCACATTTTGGAATTATTTTGGTATTGAAAGGTTTCATCAAATTCCTCTGAAATTATGGGATTTTTTTTTCATATACCCAATAAGATTTTTTTTTTAAACGAGTTAATCGACAGATTATTGAATTTTGGTGAATTACAATCCAGTTTCATTTTAATGAAACTTATTTTTCAATCTTGTTATTTTTCAGAATCTTCAAGAACTTCAAGCACAGGCCGTTCATCAATTACAATTGCATTCGATGTGGTGAAGAATATCACTAAGAACAACATGGAATCATCAAGTGAGTAGATTTGGCTGTTGCATATGGATCATTTCCGTTTTTTCACTAATTGCAACTGTTGCACTAAAAATGGTATGAAAATACCAAATTTTGGTATTACTTGTGCAAATACCAGCGACCAAAATGTGCTCTTGGTTGCCCAGTAATAGATGGTAAAATACCATGAAATCATACCAAAATCATGTATGTGGAAGACCACAAGAATACCAAAATTTGATTTTCCAAGGGCGCGGGAATACCTTAAAAAACCATGGTAATACCAAGTTTTGGTATTCAAGTATTGTTCAAAAATCCAGAAGACCTCAACGTGGTATTGAAATGGTTTTATTTTGAGGTATTATTTTACCCTTGGAATAACATGGTTTGGTATTGTTGTGCCCTTCCACATACAAGACTTTGGTATGATTTCATGGTATTTTACCATCTATCACTGGGCAACCAAGGGCACATTTTGGTCCCTGTTATTTGCCCAAGTAATACCAAAATTTGGTATTCCGGTGTTATTTACCCCTGCTCGGGTCATGTCTTATCGTGACGTTATAAATTGATATTTATATAATAAAAACTAACTTAATCCACCTATGTGGTTGGTGCCTTCCTCACTCTTTTCCAACAATGGGTGATACGTGATATGATGGGTTTGGACACAAATTTGGTCAAAAAAAAAACACACACATCACTCAAGGGCTCATAAGTGGCATCATAAGTGGTCATAGCTTGATACAGGGTTGCCAGATCTTCAATGTTTTGGACTCGTTGGAAAGGTCTTTCGATTACCTAACCAACGATGGGTCGGATGATGGATCTGGACATTGTTTACATACATTTAAGCGGCTACAAAAAAGTACATAAATATTACTTAAGTGGTCAGAACTCGTGACAGGGTTGCCAGATCATCAATGTTTTAGACTCGTTGGATAGGTCTTTCGATTACCTAACCAACGATGGGTCGGATGATGGATCCGGATATTGTTAACAGACATTTAAATGAGATCCGGCTACAAAAGAAGTACATAAATATCACATAAGTGGTCAGAACTCGAGACAGGGTGGAAAAAAAAGGAAATGCGTAATAATACCTTTCTCTGGTATCAATACCAAATTTTGGTATTCCTGGACCCTTTAAAATTTGTCTTAAGAATTATGCAAGAGCAAAATGTAGTATCATACCAATTTAACCTAACCAACGATGGGTCGGATGATGGATCCGGATATTGTTAACATACATTTAAATGAGATCCGGCTACAAAAGAAGTACATAAATATCACATAAGTGGTCAGAACTCGAGACAGGGTTGCCAGATCTTAAATGTTGTGGACTCGTTGGAAAGGTCTTTCGATTACCTTACCAACGATGGGTTGGATGATGGATCCGGACATCGTTTACATACATTTAAGTGAGATCCGGCTACAAAAAAAGTGCATAAATATCACTTAAGTGATCAGAACTCGAGACAGGGTTGCCAGATCTTCAATGTTGTGGACTCGTTGGAAAGGTCTTTCGATTACCTTACCAACGATGGGTCGGATGCTGGATCCGGACATTGTTTACATACATTTAAGTGAGATCCGGCTACAAAAGAAGTACATAAATATCACTTAAGTGATCAGAACTCGAGACAGGGTTGCCAGATCTTCAATGTTTTAGACTCGTTGGAAAGGTCTTTCGACTACCTAACCAACGATGGGTCGGATGATGGATCCGGACATTGTTTACATACATTTAAGTGAGATCCGGCTACAAAAAAAGTACATAAATATCACTTAAGTGGTCAGAACTCGAGACAGGGTTGCCAGATCTTTAATGTTTTGGACTCGTTGGAAAGGTCTTTCGATTACCTTACCAACGATGGGTCGGATGATGGATCCGGACATTGTTTACATACATTTAAGTGAGATCCGGCTTCAAAAAAGTACATAAATATCACTTAAGTGGTCGTAACTCGAGACAGGGTTGCCAGATCTTCAATGTTGTGGACTCGTTGGAAAGGTCTCTCGATTACTTAATCAACGATGGGTCGGATGATGGATCCGGACATTGTTTACATACATTTAAGTGAGATCCGGCTACAAAAAAAGTACATAAATATCACTTAAGTGGTCAGAACTCGAGACAGGGTTGCCAGATCTTCAATGTTTTAGACTCGTTGGAAAGGTCTTTCGATTACTTAATCAACGATGGGTCGGATGATGGATCCGGACATTATTTACATACATTTAAGTGAGATCCGGCTACAAAAAAAGTACATAAATATCACTTAAGTGGTCAGAACTCGAGACAGGGTTGCCAGATATTCAATGTTGTGGACTCGTTGGAAAGGTCTTTCGTTTACCTTACCAACGATGGGTTGGATGCTGGATCCGGACATCGATTACGTACATTTAAGTGAGATCCGGCTTCAAAAAAGTACATAAATATCACATAAGTGGTCAGAACTCGAGACAGGGTTGCCAGATCTTCAATGTTTTGGACTCGTTGGAAAGGTCTCTCGATTACTTAATCAACGATGGGTCGGATGATGGATCCGGACATTGTTTACATACATTTAAATGAGATCCGGCTACAAAAAAGTACATAAATATCACATAAGTGGTCGTAACTCGAGACAGGGTTGCCAGATCTTCAATGATGTGGACTCGTTGGAAAGGTCTCTCGATTACTTAATCAACGATGGGTCGGATGATGGATCCGGACATTGTTTACATACATTTAAATGAGATCCGGCTACAAAAAAAGTACATAAATATCACTTAAGTGGTCAGAACTCGAGACAGGGTTGCCAGATCTTCAATGTTTAAGACTCGTTGGAAAGGTCTTTCGATTACCTAACCAACGATGGGTCGGATGATGGATCCGGACACTGTTTACATACATTTAAGTGAGATCCGGCTACAAAAAAAGTACATAAATATCACTTAAGTGGTCAGAACTCGAGACAGGGTTGCCAGATCTTCAATGTTGTGGACTCGTTGGAAAGGTCTTTCGATTACCTTACCAAGGATGGGTCGGATGATGGATCCGGACATTGTTTACATACATTTAAATGAGATCCGGCTACAAAAAAGTACATAAATATCACTTAAGTGGTTATAACTCGAGACAGGGTTGCCAGATCTTCAATGTTGTGGACTCATTGGAAAGGTCTTTCAATTACCTAACTAACGATGTATAACATGATGATGTTTGGTTACATAAAGTACATAAATATCACTTAAGTGGTCAGAACTCGAGACAGGGTTGCCAGATCTTTAATGTTTTGGACTCGTTGGAAAGGTCTTTCGATTACCTTACCAACGATGGGTCGGATGATGGATCCGGACATCGTTTACATACATTTAAGTGAGATCCGGCTTCAAAAAAGTACATAAATATCACTTAAGTGATCGTAACTCGAGACAGGGTTGCCAGATCTTCAATGTTGTGGACTCGTTGGAAAGGTCTCTCGATTACTTAATCAACGATGGGTCGGATGATGGATCCGGACATCGTTTACGTACATTTAAGTGAGATCCGGCTTCAAAAAAGTACATAAATATCACTTAAGTGGTCGTAACTCGAGACAGGGTTGCCAGATCTTCAATGTTTTGGACTCGTTGGAAAGGTCTCTCGATTACTTAATCAACGATGGGTCGGATGATGGATCCGGACATTGTTTACATACATTTAAATGAGATCCGGCTACAAAAAAGTACATAAATATCACTTAAGTGGTTATAACTCGAGACAGGGTTGCCAGATCTTCAATGTTGTGGACTCATTGGAAAGGTCTTTCAATTACCTAACTAACGATGTATAACATGATGATGTTTGGTTCAGGTTACTGCCATTTATTCATCTTCCGAAAATATGCGAAAACACATTTTTGAACTACTTATCGAAACTTCAAACAATTCAATAGCACCGTATGGGACCCTAAACCAAGTCGAATGCGACTGGTTTGGTCAAAATCGGTTCAGCCAGTGCTGAGAAAACTGAGTGACATTATTGGTCACATACACACACACATACACACACATACCCACACACATACACACACACACACATACACACAGACATTTGTTCAGTTTTCAATTCTGAGTCGATATGTATACATCAAGGTGGGTTTTCGAGCTTTAAATAAAAAGTTCAATTTTAGAGCAGGATTATAGCCTTACCTCAGTGAGGAAGGCAAAACTAGAATCAACGAATTTCAAGCAAAATTCTGAATTTTTAACAATTTTTACTAAAATATATATTAGGGTGGTCCAAATCCGAGCTTTTTCTGGGCTACCCTCTGCAATCAAAGATTGACCCATTACTACGCTAAATTCCAAATTTCAGCTCATTCTGACCACGGGAACCTCTCCCTCCAATCGCTTAAAGTTTGTATAGGAAAAATTGTCAAAATGTATGGAGAAAAGCAACTGTTTCAGTTTTTACCTGTGGAGGGCACAATAGTCGTCCATTCTTTATCAGTTCTTAGATGTAGGACCTTTATTAAATTTTGAAGAACTTTCCAATCCATATATTTTACCAATTAACTTTATATTTTTGGTTAAATGAAGTTCAAACTCACTAAATATGCCAAAATTCACTTCCAATTCATGTTTTGAAAGATTTCCATAGATTTTGAAAAGTTTAATGAAGAAAAATCAAAGTGTCTCATTGTTACCCATGGGCTGAAAGGAGTGGGGAACAATGAGACAGCCCTGGATTCTGGGTATATTTTAAATTTTGGCCAAACCTAATGAAAGGACATTGTAGCCCAACTAATGCCCTGTGAAATGACGAAAGAAATTTGGAGAAATATTAGTTTTTGTGTTAATGGCAGTCTATGAGCGAAAATGTAATTTTTAGTCATAATTTACTTTTACACCCCAGAATCAAATATGTATGAATAACTTTGCAAGGGAGCGTCCATAACCAAAGCCACTATTATGGCAGACGTGTATCTAGTAGACACACCTTTCCCCCAAATATGAGCCTGATTGGTTGAAACTACGTCTTGTGAGAGCCATTTTATAATTGTCCCCCGTGTCTCATTGATGACTACTCTACCCTAGTCACTCGTCGGTACCAGCAAGTAAGATTTTGCTCCGCTACCCAGTGAGAAAAATCGAGCCAAATCGGCTCGATCCTCGAGCCAAACTCGACTCGAGTCTCGACTCGACTCGACTCGATTTAGGCTCGAGTTTGGCTCGAGGATCGAGCGGGAATCGACTCGATTTGACACAAAAAACTCGAGCCAATCGAGCCAAGAAAACGTCAAACAACAGTGCCATCTGCCTTTGGTATTCTGAACTATACGAAGCGCCTCCTAGCGGATTATAGTGAAACTAATTTATGATTTTTATGCCGGATTTACCTAGGTAAACTGGAGCATCAAATGAAAACGGCGGATTGACTTTGCTAAGCCAATCAGCCCTTTTCATTGTTGGCACCAACTTTTTAGAATGTATTATTATTTTTATTTGAATCGTATTTAAATTTACATTTCATTTAACAAAATATGTTAATCATTATAATTAATTTAACGCCAGATTGCCTTCTTCTCTTCCGCGGTTGTCTTCTCTGCTTTGGAAGATTTTTCTTCCTCTTTGTCAGGTTCACGACCTCCTCAACGTCATCATCCAGCGTAACCACGTCATCATCCGTTGAGCATACTCTTGACTGATTCCTCCCCTTCGTGACAAGTTGCTTGAGTAATTCCTGCTCCGCTTTGCGATGCAGGATTTCCAGGTAAGGCTCGCGAATGGCCTCGACCAGCAGCTGTTAGCGTTCGCGGCCGTGCGGGTGACCAGCGCCAGCAGAGCTGCTCCGACGTAACCGGCGAGTTCGTCGTAGTCGATTGTCTGCTCGAGTTTGGTGATTTTCAGAATCTAAGCGCGCGCTTCGCGCTCCGGAGTTTCGAGCCAGATTTCCTGTTCAAAGCGACCGGAGCGACGCAGGGCCGGGTCGAGCGCATCCCGCCGGTTGGTAGCACCGATGACGAGCACCTTGTCACCTTCTTCGATTCGCAAAGGCCGTCCAAGCTGCATAGCAGCTGCGCAACGATTCGTCGTTCCATGTCCTTCTGCGCGGTGACGCGGTTCGCCGAGATGGCGTTGATATCGTCGAAGAAGAGTAGGCACGGCGAGAGGACCGCTGCCTGATTGAACACCTCCTGGATGTCCTGGATGCGTTGTTCCGACTTGCCGGAAACCCCCGCGACCAACCTTGTGGCCCCCTTTGCCTGCCTGCATTAGAGAAAAGAAAAAGGTGGTTAGGTTAATCTTGAAAAAAGTGGGTTTTTGGAAGTTCGATGAACTTACGCTCTCAGGACGGTGTAGTACTCGACGGCAAGCTCAGGCACTCTCGTCCGGGCGGACAGGCTGGGATTGCTGCGGAGTTCGGCGGTGACACTGGTGCTGAAGTACAGATGACGGAACGGTGACCGAGGGTTCGGGTTTGCGATTGATGGAAATCCGCTGACCAACTGTGGACTGATGCTGGCTCGCCGATTCCGTCGCTGACTTTGTCATCGACGACGACCTTCTTGGCAAGTTGCTTGAGTCGATCCTGATCCGTCTTGCGACGCTCGACCAGCAGCTGTTGGCGTTCGCGTTCGGGGAGCATTCGCTTGATTGCGGTTGTGACTGCTGCGACGTAACCGGGAGCTAGATTGGCGTTTTCGTCGTAGTCCATTTGAGGTTTTTGCAGATGATTTTCAGAATCTGAGCGCGCTTCCCGCTTCTGAATTCCGAGCGAGATGTCCTAGTCAAAGCGACCGACGCGACGCAGGGCCGGTTCAAGCGCATCCCGCCAGTTGGTGGCACCGATGACGAGCACCTCGTCACCGCTTTCGATTTGCGCCGTGCAAGCTACTTAGCAGCTGGGCAACGACTCTTAGTTCAATCTTAAGCTGACTAGCGGTAGCGTACGCAAACAACGTCTGCCCCGAGCACAAATCCACGCGGAGGCGGCACTCCGGGTGCTTCACGTGCAGCAAAAACTCGCGCAAAATTTTGGCCATTCCACCAACATCATCGAAGTACGTGTCCACCAGCTTGGAATCAAATCGCTTTGATCGCTCCGACCGACCTCCTCGGCCTGCCTGCACTAGAGAAGAGAAGAAGTTAGTCTTGAAAAAGTTGGTTTTTGGAAGTTCGATGAACTTACGCTTCCAGCACGGTGTAGTCCTCGACGGTAAATTGATAGTAGCCGATCCTCGGTGGTTTTCCTTCGCGGCCTGCTCGGGCACACTCGTCCGGGCGCACAAGCTGGGATTGCGGCGGAGTTCGGGGTATCACTGGTGCTAAAGTACGGCTGACGGAACGATGACCGGGAGTTCGGGTTGGCGATCGATGGGATCCCGCTGGTCAACTGGGGACTGCTGCTTGCTCGTGGTCCCACGGTTAGTGCTGATGGGCCGGTCTTTCCAAAGGACGGATGCGTCTGGACGAGACCGTGCGTGGTCTGGAAGCTGTTCTTGGCGGCGGGCAGGGAGTCGGTGATGTGCGAGTTCTTCTGTGTCTTCTGTGAAAGGGATAGAATTGTTAGTAGTTAGAACTAGTTAGTCATGTGTCCTTAAATAAGATTGTTGAAGGCTGTAGTATTGGTACTCCTTGTCGTCCTCGGAAAGCGTTTCTTCGACCAGGTCGTGACGTCACTTCTCATGCGTTCCTTCATGGACAGGTACGCTACAAACTGTTTGCCACTTTCGGTCATCACCCCGGATCATGGCCTGGAACATTTCCTCTATCCAGGCGGATGCGTTCTTGCCGATCGGAGCCGGATCTAGTTCGCACGGTACTTTCCGGTTGCCAAAATGAGCTGTCGCATGCTTCCTCGTCAGCGAATTGGCCGCTGAAACCCTGTGGCCGGTGGACTCGGATCCCCGTCGTCTTCGTCACTCCGAACCTCCGGCAGCTGTACCGGTACCATCGGCGTAATCAACAGCACCATCTTTTTAAGCTCCAGCGGCCGGCTTGGGTGTCTCGTTGCAAGTGGCCGTCACCTCCTGGTCTCTGCTCACGCTGGAGGAGCATTTGTTGGCCTGGCGCGACCGCGATCAGCGTTTTCCTGCTGCTGCCTTTTGCTGCCGGAAATCGTTGAGGTAGATTGGACGACTTAAGGTTGGTGCGGATCTTCCAGATCTCCCCCACGGAGAACGAGTGCGGAATTAGGCTTGTGTTGGAACTCATACAGCTTGTGTTGCTGTTTTCGCTCGACTCATCCGCCAACCCTGGATTGACCGATGTCACTTTCCCACCCGCATTCGTCGTCGTCGCTCCGCCCCAGTTGACCTTCTTCGCCTTCATCATCCGCACCGAATTGCCCTCATCCCTGTCGGACTCATCACTCAGACAGTAGCATGGATTCAGCAGCTGTGGTGCCCCAGTGTGGATTTTTGTATTGCTGCCGCAGCTGGCGCAGGTTCCAGGTGCTGTTGCACGTCGCATCTTGCTCCAAGAGCTTCTTGTCCTTTTCAATCTCCTGCCGCTAACGGTTCTCAGGCTGCTTGAACGAATCCAGCAAATCTTCGTCGTCCTTGATGGCACAGCCCGGTTGGGCATACGGATTGTTTACTCCTCCAACGCTTCCGGCAGAGCTGGTGATCATTGTGACTGATGGCGCTACCTCTGGTCGTCGTACTGGACGAAGTCGATCGTATCGGGGACGATTTGTCACTGCTGCAGCTGCTAGTCGCGGACGGGACGCTCGGATTGGAGGACAGCTGCAAATGGTTCGGAGGGGGAAGGTTCAGTCTTTACAGTGATGACGCCTCGAGATCGTTGGCCCTTGTGATCGACTGTGTTGAACCAGCTGACCGACGGTCCTGGCGAGATTCGGCGTGCTGGAAAAGATGCTCGTTCCAGGACCGCCCTAGGACAAAGTACTGATCGCCGACTACGACTATTGCTGCAAAAGGAAAGATCAAAATAAAATTGTCCGTCGGACGCAGATTCAAAAACATACCAGCTTGATCACGAAACAAATCTTCCCGATAAACACGCGGTCGCGAAGGAGCAAACAAAAACAATGAAATTTTTGCTAAGTCCGAGTTTGACAGCTCAAAAAAGTACATGCGACACCTACACTTGAAAAATAGAACTAAGTTGGCTCGAGTAGCTCGAGTGGACCTTTCACTGGGTACGAGCATGTATCAAAAGCCTCACCAAATTTTAGTTTGATCAGAAAGTGTTGGTTTCAATTTTGCACTTTTTTGTGCACAATTGGGTCTTAAAATGAAGTTTAAATTTGTGATATGATTGCTCATAACGATAAAGTTTATTTTTCTGAGTACAATGACCCTTTGAACGACCAAAAAGGATTTAAAATGGATTTTAAGGTGAAGCCGTTGATCATCACTCTAAAATGCTCTGCACTGAATTCAATTTAACGAATTTCTGCACCAAATTGAATTAGCCCTGAGATCACTGCCCTGGAGAAATCCCCAGCAGCTTCCGCCATACGAAGACCGCTGTCAGCTCATGCACCTCGACTCACTTCAGCTGCGTCGTGACCTGGCCCGTGCATTGACTGCCTCAGATGTACTAACTGACAGAATTGACTGCCCCTCTCTTCGCGAAAAGATCAACGTAACAACACCTGCCCGCCAGCTACGCCATACGCCAATCGTGCAGATCCCTTTTCGACGTACAAACTACAGCGCCAATGGAGCTGTAGTCGGACTGAAGCGAGCCTTCAATAAAGTGTCCACTGTTTTTGATGTTAGTTTGTCCCGCGATGTGTTAAAGTCTAAGTTTTTATCAGTGTTGAGACGATTGTATTAGTTGGTAGTTTTAGTATTAGGTTCATTTGGGCAAAAAGTGCCTGTTGAGGAATAAATAAACCAGCATGTTCCAGTTGTTGCCTTCTTGAAGTCGCTGAAGGTATTTTTGGTATAAGTCAAATGTGTTTCAAAATTTATATAATTTTGTGGTACAATCATTGACGTCCTAGTTGGCTATCATTGATTAATGACGATTTCCATAACTTTACAAGGAATGGGATAATCGTTACCAAAAAGTATCAGCATGTGTAGGGCACTATTCTCAACAACTTTTAGAAGGAATTTTGTAAAAATATTGATAGCGACTCAAAATGTATATCTTTGAACGAAAAATCAAGGAAATGATTCACGTTAATTGAATTTTAAAAAAATAACTTCATGGTCCTTCTTGACATAAAAGGTCCTATTTGACAGCTCGTTTCAATCGGACCATAGTTGATCAATCGAAAAAAAATGTTGTCTTGTCAATATTTTTTTGCATTAAAATAAAAAAAAAACAGTGATTAGAAATGGTTTTTAACCGTGTTTTTTACCGTTGTACATATAAATTGACATAGGGCTTTAGTACCCAGTTGTGGTGGAATACTAATATACAAAAATGGGCAATGTTCATTAAGATATAATTTTTTAAAAATAAATTCTGGGTTTTCCGACGCACCACGCGCAAAAAAGAAAATGACAAAAATGGAAAAAATCAACATTTTCACAAATTTGGGATAACGGGAAAAAATCGACTTTTTTCACTAAAACTGCAATAACTTCAAAATTTCAGCGATGACCTACACATATTCAGCAATTCCCCACGAAAACAGCATGATTTGAAAAAAAAGTTCTCCGATCGGGCTCAAAATTTTTCTGGGGGATCCTTGGTCGAAATAATTACATCCATATTTTTTTGTTTGGCCATTAGGGTGACCTACGCCGTGTTAGGGTGGTCCGAAAAATGGCATTTTTTGTCGATTTTCGCAAAAACCACTTTTTTCAAAAAATCATATCCCCGCGCCATTTCATCCGATTTTAGCTGTCTTAGACGCAAAAGAAAGGTGATTAGTTTGGCTATTTGAGAAAAATAGTAAAAAGTTTCGAAAATCTAACTTTACATTTGAAAAGGTCATATGAAAACTAAAAATGCTGTTTTCAAGGTCTCGGGACCAAAGAGCCTATGTCTGAATATATTTTTATCGAATTCCTCGGAAAATTTCACATAATATATCAAAAAATGGTGAAGTTATGTTTTCGATACTCTGAGATACGATTTTTTGAAAATAAAAACTAGGTTTTTCGACGCGCCACGCGCAAATATCGAAAAATGACGAAAACGGGAAAAAATCCATAACGATAACTTAAAAATTTCAGCGATTCAATGCGCGGTGGTAACCAACACGTTGTTGATGTCCTCAGGTGCCTCAGGTGCCCACCAGGTGCCGTTCAAGCGGAGTGAAACCCCACAAAATGTGATGCAAAACCTGAAGTAGCAGTCTGAAATTATTTGTGTTTTATAAATAAACTCATCAAAAATACACATTTCAGTAAATAATGCAAATAATTATTTCAATATATTTTTTGTTGTTGTTTCAACTAGATCACTAGTCTCAAATTGAAAAAAACGGAATTATTTCAACAAAAAAACATCGTTGTTTCAACAAAAATCGGATTTGAACGCACTTTCTGTCAAAATTTAATCAACAAAAATGAGAGTAGACTCAACAAAAATACCGCTTTAATGCAACAAAATGTACGGATTTGAAACAACAAAATTCCAGAGTTGAATCAATGCAAAGTTTTTGTTGATTATATTCAACAAAATATTTTGTTGAATCAAACCTTGTACAGGCTGATTCTACAAAACATTTTTCTGCGTGCTTGCATTTTCCCATGTTTGCGCGTGGCGCGTCGAAAACCCTAAAATTTTTCAAAAAATCGTATCTGAGAGAATTGAAAACATAACTTTACCATTTTTTGATAAATTATGTAAAATTTCCTGAAGAATCAGGTAAAAATATTTTCAGGCATAGGATCTTTGGTCCCGAGACCTTCAAAACAGCATTTTAAGTTTTCATACAACCTTTTCAAATGTTAAGGTAGATTTTTGAAACTTCTTACTATTTTTCTCCGTGCAGATAGCCAAACTAATCACCTTTCTTTTGCGCCTAAGACAGCTGAAATCGGATGCAATGGCGCGGAGATATGATTGTGGTTTTTGCGAAAATCGACGAAAATTGCCATTTTTCGGACCACCCTAGCACGGCGTAGGACACCCTAATGGCCAAACAAAAAAATACGGGTCTTATTATTTCGGCCAAGGAACCCCCAGAAAATTTTTATTTTTTTATTTCGAATCATGCTGTTTTCGTGGGGAATTGCTGTATGGTTAAAATACCCTATTTCTAATTGGCTTCGACAGAACTTTGATTCAGGACTTTTATTATTATTTGTTTCACTTACCTAACTCGGTTGAAAAGATACTCATCACATTCTGGAGTCAAGGGCATTAAAGACTCAGAGGCTACATGTGAATCAATATAGATATTAGCTTTGATGGGTGAAGTATGGTCAGAGCTTTGGCATCGGCTTGATACGTCACAAGATCGAATTAAATGCGATACAACTTGGTGCAGTTTGCTCAGATCTGGATACTGATATTTAATTTGAGGCCCAGGCCCTTCATCGAGTGCAACTTTCATAAAGATGGCAGGAACGTTTAGCTAAAATGGAAAAAAAGTCTGAGGAAGTTATGTGGGGAGGGGGCGACATAAACTTTCAAACTATTACGGTGTATTATATAAAGTAAATGCCATTAGCTAAAAAGTTTTGCAAAAATAAAATCAAGCAAAACAATGGTAATGAGCCAATGTGAGCTTGTACACAAAAATGTTTCCTGCTCACATTATTGTCCATCTTTCTAAAGGTACACGCCGCGCGGCATTTCAGAATGTGCCGTAATCATTATTAACAGCAATTTTCTGCACTTTTTGTGCTGGCAACAATGCCATGCGATTCGAAAAAGAAGAACAACACAAACAAAACACGCGTATGGGATTTGACAGCCCGTATTTGCCGAAAGTGCGGCGCGCCGATCGAGGCAGGATTGTCTCGTGTCTTTTTGAGCAATACGCGCAATACACAGAAAAAAAAGTTGACTTTTGGAATGTTGAAAATTTGGTAGGTTGAATATTACCTCTTTTTATGATTAATATTACATAAAAAATGTGTAAAAATGTGAACCTGATGAATATTCATCAAAAACTGATGAAAATTCATCATTTTCTGGGGTAGAATTAATCATTTTTTTTGCCACAAAATCTGTCACCATTTCCTGATGAATATTACCATCATTTTTTTTTCTGTGTAGCTTGTCTCAAAAAACACGAAGTCGAAGAGATCAATAGGCTCAGTTCTCAAATGATAGTGTTCCATGGGCGTTTTTTTTAATAATTAAAAAAATGAGTGTGCTATACAACCCACGGCATAAGGGAATGTTAGTAAAAACCTATCTAAAGTGCGCAGGGACCCCTACGTCACCTTAGTGGTATAGATGTTTGTAGGGAGGGTTTGGACTCAATGTTAGTAGCAGAGGTAGAACCCTATAATATACCCCGAAAGGTTTTTGAATGCTGTTTGTTCGATGATTTGGCTGTATGTACATCTGTTCTCTGTAGAAATAGTGCTTAAACTGTTGAAAAGTTGTGAAAAATACTCGTCGGCTTAACTAGGGTATTCATAATCGTAAAAGACCCTTTGTCGAAAAAAACTATATTTAGTTTTACTTTACCTCTTTATTTAGTTTGTTTGTTGTTTATTATTTGATAGACAACCATGCCAGATATACAGACACCAACTGGTGTCAAACGAACGGGGTCGCTTTTTAGTTTGACATCCCTTTTTCACGGAGTTCACACACAATATCAAACGTTTGTTTTGATAGTTTGCGTGAGTGCCGTGTAAAAAGTGACAAATCGTCACTTTTTAGTTTGACTTTGACCAACCAACGCGGTACAAACTAAAAATGTGTCAAATGAAAAAGTGACCAGCCACCGGGGGTTGAGTGTACCTCCGAATCGTAAAAAGTTTCTTACACGTGTTTCTGGGGACCCCAAACTCCATGCACAACCTCTAGTTGAGCTTGCGCAGAAATTTTGTTGGTGTTATCTAGATTAGAGTGGGGCAAAGGTGCGCACCTAATGACAATCGTTCTGTCACCGATGACCATACAATATTTTGGATTCGTTGTATATACCGTCAGTAGGGGTGACTATGGGTCAAAAAACAATACAACTCTCGTAATTTCTTAGTACCAAATTAATTTAAATAACATCGAAAACCTTTCAACGTAGATTTGTTCTTTGATAGTTTACTAACATTTTCCCAAAATATGGTGGATTTTGATGAACACTACCTTAAATGACAATAGTTTGAAAATTGATCCAATCTCAACCCCTGACATTGGGTCAAATGAAACAAAAATTATGCTCAAATACAACGATATGGTAAAAACAAGTCATCCAACAGTTGTAACCAGTGTGAGTGTTGTGTACAATAATTGATGTGACTCGTCGCGAATTTTGTGTTAAATTATTTAAATGTAAATTATTGTGCCAAGAAGACGTTGTGTTTGTCGACGGGAAGTTACCAGGACGACGCCCAGCAAGCAAGAAACCCGAAGCTGGAAGCCCCACACCGTGCGTCGTTACCGCTAGTCACCACCAGGAGCGCTGCTGCATATCATCGCATGGGCGGCCATTGGGGGTGGTGAATGTGCGTAATCCTTGAGGATGACAGGATGAGGAGGAGATGGGTTGGCGCGTAAGAGGTCAGGGGTTCGGGATTTTGACCCGACCGTTGCTCGGTCATTAAGTCCGGATATCGAGAAGTGGAAGGTTGTCGGCAAGTACAACCGTTACCCGCGAAGACCAGTGTTGGAGAAGTAAATCCTTGAAGGATTGGGAAGTGCCCGGAAGAGCTACATCCGTGGCCGTGACGAGACAGCAGGAGCTGCTCGTGTGATTTGGACATCCAGGTATGACCGGAAAACCCCCAGGAAAATACCCGAACAAACCCCAAGCCTGACAATACCCTAACCGCCATTTTGAATCCCTCATCCAGGACCCCTTTGTGTTCCTTTGTGTTCCTTTGTTCACTGCGTGAACAACGATCGGTTTCACCCCGGCCGTGCGACATCCGGCCCGGTGAACCACCCGTACGAACCGTCAGCGTCTCGCTGGACAGTGTTCGACCGCCAGGCCGTTACCGTTTCAACCGCGAACCCTAACCCCGGACTGTTCCGACGGAGTCCTCGGACACCGTCGAAGCCTGTTGCACGTCACCAAGCACAGGAAGGGCGCGGACGGCAGGCGAGGGTCCTTGAAGGCTGCAGCCGAAGCGTCGGAGGGTCCATCCGACTGACGTAGAAGCCACCCCCTTGGCAGAGCGCCGGAGGAGCGTCGACGACAGCAGGAAGGAGCAGCGACGACGGCAGAGCGGCGAGAACGGGGCCCCGAACGTGTGCACCGGAAGTGCGAAGAGAGGAAGAGGACGTGTGAGGTAGGAGTAGTTGATAAGGAAGTGGGACGGGACGTATGAGCTAGTGGAAGTTTGGAAGGGATTCCCGGAATAAATCGTCGACTGTGCACGAAATAAAAGTAGTTTCCCTTAGGTAAATGCGGTGTTTTCTTGGTTTTTGAGTAATTTCGAGCGTCACGCCGACCCTGGGTATTTTAAGGGAGAGTCCCATCGGTTTTGTACGCCCTGACACCGGAAGCACATCTCTTACAAGGTTAGTTCACTTCGAGTATGGACTGGGAGTGAACACCAGTTGTTATACAGTGTTTCTTGTTCGAGGGAATCGTATTGATATGCTATACCCAAGTAGTAAGTAAAACATCGCTTTTTATAGTTTTTGTGGATCAATTGCTCCACTAGCGTTTTTATACGTTAATTATTCAACAAGTGTCATACAATTTGGTCAATTGTTTACATTTCTATCAAAAAAACATTATTCAACATGGTTGTATAACACAAATGCCAAATCTAGCAACGGATTACGAGTAGTTCATTTTGAAGTTTATTCTGACTTAAATGAAACATGCTTGTAGAATTGGAAAAGCATGCAAATGACATTTGCAGACATGATGTTTCATTTCAGTTTGCTAAACATGTAAGCAAGTTGTTTATGTGTAGTTCGCGTTCGTGTTTTAAAAACCGAGCAAGAACATGTTGCCGAAACAAGCACATATATTTCTAAAAAAAGAAACAGCTAATGTTCAAAGGAAGTTTTGACAAACTGTTAGTGAATTTGGTAAAACCTAGATGACCGCAGACTTCTTATTGGCGTTTAAGTCTGCTCATCCAACAGAACGCCTCGTGTATACAATGTTTGAAGTAGAGATTTTTAAACATTTGGGTTGTTTTCGAGCAGTTCCAACAAAAATATTAGAAAAATGATTTTTCGAGAGGTCATTTTTGGCCAAAAACGAACCTCAACTTTAGACAGCTGCCAAAAAACAGGATTTGTTCAAGGAACGAGATTTTTTCAGCGAAGTATTCTTAAGATGTCCCCTACACAACCCTTTTAACAGAATTTAGTTTCATTGAGAAGAACCTGAGAAATGGTAAAATCCGTAAAAATCACTTTGATCCAATCTCACCCCACACCCAATGTCACCCCCTCAGTTTTGTGAATCTTATTTTGTAAATTTCAAATAAGGGTCATTCCATCTCAAGCGGAACAGCATTTGAAAATTACCATCTCCTATTCTGCTCAAATTTGGCAGAGCTGTTGAGACTATCAAAACATGCAAAAATCCCGAATTTCATCCAAATCGGACTACCCCCTCCATTTTTGTACCCTCCCGAAAAATCGACTTTTTGACGATTTTTGAGCGAAACCCATATCTTCAAACGACGATAAATCAGGAACCACAAATCTTAAAGGGTCGGTCTCAGACTCAATTTTGAAGGGAATTGGACGTAGAATCCATTTCCTCGATCAAAACTTAAATTAAAATATTTTTCTACCTGTATTGCGCAATTGAAAACTTGAAATGGCCGTATCTCAAAACAGCCCTATTTATTTTTTAAATTTGACCTCACCATTGTATTCTCCAGCCAATTTTACATAAGAATCACTTATCGACAGAAAGGAATATGTTTCGTTCCAGAGATATCGAATTTTAATGTTTTAAGTATTTGATATTACCTACATCAGCTACACTCGCCGCATCTGCTATAAGCACTCAGTCGTGCTGATCAATAATTACTACCTGGTGTTCTGTAAGATGAATTATTTTTATAATTTTATACGATTTTGAGATGATCAATACCTTGAACGATTTTTTGTTTAAGGAATATTTATTGGGTAATTTTTAATGCACTGCACCATATTAAGTGAAATTTGAACTTTCATTATTTATTTGCAAATGCTAAGAGTTTTAACAATACAATTTTCAAAAAATTATCATTATTTATCTATAATTTTTGTATTTTTCCTAATTTCCCATTTCTTCACACATTATCAAATTATTTATTTTATTTCTTCTTTTATTTGAAGCGAGAACAAATGTAGAGCTGGCTGTAGTAGATGAAATAATTCTCATGGGTCATAGAGCTTCTGCCGAGGCTTCTGCCATGTGCGGTAGCGAAATAGTGCCATTCAGCAAAAACCCCAAAATCTGTCTTACGGGTTGAAAGATTGATCATATTAAACCGATTTTTTTATATTGTGAGCCAGTTTCATCTGAATATTTTTTTTCAATTCTGGTACATTTAATTTAAATAAAAACAAAACCATATACGTCTGATACATGTGGACATCAGCTGTATCGTTTTCCAAGATTTCGAAATGATTGATAAACAAAAAAAGATTATTGTTCGGACGGTGTCGAAATCAACACAATTGAATTTGATCTTCATCAGGTAATAAATCAGATTAATCTTTGTGATTTTCTTACATATTTCAGTTATATACTTTTCAAAAAAAAATCCTCCTTAGAGTTTTATTCTTGTTAATTCATATTTTTTAACACGATAATGTATCGTACACATTTTCTTAAGTGTTACTTACAAGATCAATTGCAATTTTCTGCTAGCTCTGCGGGAATTCCATTCTGCCCTGTATTGCGTGTCGTTCTTGCTCTGTACAGTGGGCTAATTAGCTAATGATTATTTGAGATGAAATATTATTTCAAAAAATAACAAGGTAGCGGTTATTGATCACCGCGCCCGAGTGCTTGTGCAGATGCGGCGAATTAAGCTAATTTAGGTAATCTTAAATACTTAAAACTTTGAAATTCGATATCTCTGGAACGAAGCATATTCGTTTCTGTCGATAAGTGATTCTTACGTAAAATTGGACGGGGAATACGATGGTGAGGTCAAATTTAAAAAATAAATAGGGCTGTTTTGAGGTACGGCCATTTCAAGTTTTCAATTGCGCAATACAGGTAGAAACCATATTTTAATCTAAATTTTGATCACGGAAATGGATTCTACGTCCAATTTCCTTCAAAATTGAGTCTAAGACCGACCCTTTAAGATTTGTGGTTCCTGAGTTATCGTCGTTTGAAGATAGGGGTTTCGCTCAAAAATCGCCAACAAGTAGATTTTTTGGGAGGGTACAAAAATGGAGGGGGTGGTCCGATTTGGATGAAATTCGGGATTTTTGCATGTTTTGATAGTCTCAACAGCCTTGCCAAATTTGAGCAGAATCGGAGATGGTAATGTTCAAATTTGCATTTTTTCTTGCACACTTCAGGTGGAATGACCCATATTAGATCAAAATGGCCCAAAAGTGACTTTTTCCAATAACTTTCACAAACTTAATTTTTTTCACTTTTGTTCGTTTTCGATAGTGGACTGTAATTTTTTGCACAAACTCTTCCGGCGGACTTGGGAACCACTTTCACTTTATCGTGAGCACAAAAGAAAACACATTTTTCTCTCCTTAACTTCAATTTAGCAACTAATTTTAAATTTAATAGTTTGTTCCGAAAAACTCGCGATCCGCGGCGGCGACTTCTGTCCGATCACTTCGGCTGCTTGCGGCGAACTTGCTTGGTCCTCGACTAGACGCTTCCACGAACGATCGCGCAACTCCTCCGTTTTCGCGCCAAAAAACTCTCCACACGCGGGTGCGTTCGTTGCGTCGTTCTCTCCTTCTCTCTCGTTCGCGCTTCGTCGCTAACGACGCGCTGTTGCCACCTTCGTCATTGTCGATCGCAGTAGTCGGGGGGTGCGACACCGCTCAAACAAAAAATCTTCTTCGGGCTGACAAGTTTCAGCCCGAACAACTTTATTTTTTTTTTTAAATACCGTCAGTGGGGGTTACTATGGGTCAAAAAATGATACATCTCACGTAATTTCTTAATAACAAAAACAATATAAATAATATCGAAAATCTTTCAACGTAGATTTGTTCTTAGATAGTTTACTAACATTCTCCCAAAATATGGTGGGCTTTGAACACTACCTTAAATGCCAACAGTTTGAAAATTGACCCGATCTCACCCCTTAGAGGGGGTGACATTGGGTCAAATGAAACTAAAATTATGCTCAAATACAACGATATGGTAAAAACAAGTAATCCGTCAGTGTTTCTTGTTCGAGGGAATCGTATTGACACGCTACAATGTTTGAAGTGGAGATTTTCAAACATTTGGGTAGTTTTCGAGCAATTCTAACAAAAATATTAGAAAAATGATTTTTCGAGAAGTCATTTTTGGTCAAAAACGTACCCCAAATTCAGACATCTGCCAAAATAACAGGATTTGTTCTAGGAACGAGATTTTTTCAGCGAAGTCATTTTAAGATGTCCCCTACACAACCCTTTTAACAAAATTCAGTTTCATTGAGAGATTTATCGTGCCCTTACAGTCCTTCGACTTCCAGCGTGCAGCCATGCCACTGGTTTGCCTTACACGGAACGACTTCTCATATTGCTGCCTTGTCATCACCGGGACGCATGTTATATGGTCGTAAGGAAGCCCCCAAACGCTCTGACGCAGTCGCGTTCCCAGCCAGCGACCAGCACAGCCGTCCCGGACCTGCGTTCAGATGTCGTGAGGGGGTCTTCCAACCTACTTTCAGAGGCCAGTATCCAATCACCAGCTCGAATGACTGTTTCGACCTTGACATTTTCTCGGATTCTAGCCAAAGTCCTGAACCAGGTCGTGACCCAAACCAAGACAGCCACCTGACGATACGACCATCACCGGGACGCACGGTATACGGCACTATGGAAGCCCCCGATCACTCCGTCACAGTCGAGTTCCCAGCCAGCGGCCAGCACAGCCGTCCCGGTCCTGTGTTCGGAGATCGAGAGGGGGTCTTCCAAGCCGCCCCCACAGGCGAGTACCGTTCAAATCAAGTGACTTCTTGCTCTGAAAATTCTTCCGCTTTCAGTTCTCGGCCGAGTACAAGTCACCAGCATGACAGAGCTGCCCGTGAGCCTTTCACGGAATCGCAGGCTCCCACCCCGCCTTCGTCAACAGACACCAATGCTAGTGGAACGTGTCAGCAGATCCGGTTCTACTACCAGAACGTACGAGGATTAAAAAGTAAAGTGGACGAGTTTTTCCTGAATTGCCTTGATTGCGACTACGACGTCATTATGCTGACCGAAACCTGGCTGGACGACTCAATAAATGCTGTGCAGCTGTTTGGAAATGCTTTTGAAGTGTTTTCTACTCATCGCAACGCCGGAAACAGCCACCGTACCGTGGGTGGCGGTGTACTCATAGCTGTCCGGAAGTCCTTGGATTCGACTGTATGCGCTGAAGCTGCTGCTGTTAATCTAGAACAAATCTTCGTCAAAATTCAGCTGAAGACGCAGAAGGTTTTTGTCGGCTGTTTCTATCTACCTTCCGAAAAACGCTACGAACATCAATTGGTAGAGGATCACATAACCTGCATTGAATCCGTTGCTGGACTCGCTGATCCAAGCGATTACATTGTGGTCGCCGGAGATTACAATCAGTCCAATCTGGTTTGGAAGGCGCTATCCGGCAATCGCTCGTTCGCCGACCCCCTGCACACGCACACGCGCTTTCGGATGGAAAAAACAACACATGAAGTGCTAATCGATGGTGTCGCTAGAAACAGCTTGCATCAATGCAATCTCGTACCCAATCATCAGAACAGAATCCTTGACCTTATCTTCATCAGTGATGGCGCTGAACGCACTGCAGTGTCTGAAGCGAACGACTCTCTAGTTCCTCTAGATAGGTATCACCCTGCACTGGTTTTCAATCTCTCCGCTGTTTTGGACGCAGAATTCGAAGACGTTCACGACCCCCTCGATCTGAACTTCCGGAAGACAGACTTCAGCGAGCTGATTCGGAGCTTGGAAAACACTGACTGGACAAGTGTTTTAGGATCTTCAGATGTTGATGCAGCAGTTGATATCTTCGGATCTGTCGTACGAGAACTTCTCGCGAGGCACACCCCCTGCCGGCGACCTCCTCGAAAACCGGCTTGGAGCAACGCGAGTTTGCGCGAACTCAAAAGGCAACGAGCTGCTGCCCTCGAGCGATACACCCAGCACCGCGGACCGATTACACAAGCTGTGTTTAAAGCTGCCAGCTCCCGATACAAATCTTACAACAAGCGCTGCTACAAAAGCTACATCCGAAAAACACAAGAAAATCTTCGCCGCAACCCGTCGCAGTTCTGGTCCTTTGCAAAATCTAAATATCAAGAAAATGGACTGCCCTCTACTATGGTTTTAGGAGAGACTGTAGCCAAAACGAACGCCGAAAAGTGCACCCTTTTCGCCCAACACTTTGCATCTGTTTTTCAACAACCTGGTCCAGCACCTGCCTCTGAACAGCATCTGGAACTGGTACCGCGCGACGTAGTGGACATCGATGTTTTCGTCGCTTCAAGGACATGTTAAAACGTGCATCGCTGAAACTAAAGTCGTCGAACGCGCCAGGACCTGACGGCATCCCATCGGTAGTGCTCAAGCGCTGTTTCGAACAACTGTCGGAGCCGCTTTTGAAAATTGTGAACCTGTCCTTGCAAAAATCCAAGTTTCCAACTGCGTGGAAGAAATCAGTGATGTTTCCGGTGTTTAAAAAGGGTGCAAAACGATTGATTGGGAATTACAGAGGAATCACTTCTCTCTGCGCTGGATCGAAGTTTTTAGAAATTGTTGTTGGTGAAGTCATCTCTTTCAATTGCCGCAGCTTCATCTGTCCCGAGCAACACGGATTTATGCCAGGAAGATCTGTCACTTCAAACCTGATGGAATTTACAAACTTCTGCATCGAGAATATTGCGGCGGGTCGACAAGTAGATGCAGTTTACACTGATTTGAAGGCAGCTTTTGACCGCTTGGACCATACCATCGTGCTCCAGAAACTTGCTAAGCTCGGATTCTCATCTCGCATGTGTCGCTGGCTGGAATCATTCCTCAAAGAACGGATAATCCAAGTAAAGATTGGTACATCGCTGTCAGCCGAGTTTTCTAACGGATCGGGTGTCGCACAAGGAAGCAACCTTGGCCCACTTGTGTTCACTGTGTTCTTCAACGACTCCAACGCCCTTTTTGTCGACAAATGCAAGCTCCTGTATGCTGACGACTGCAAAATTTTCTTGGCCATCGACAACCTCGCTGATTGCTACGGTCTTCAGTCTCGCCTCGACAAGTTCTCTAACTGGTGTGACGTGAACCGCTTGGAACTCAGCGTGCAGAAGTGCACAACTATTTCCTTTCACCGAAAAACAAGGCGCGAAGTGTTTTCGTTTGATTACTCGCTAGGTGGGCACGTGCTCGAGCGGCTCGAAGTCGTGAAAGACCTTGGGGTCCTACTTGACGAAAAGCTTAGCTTCCGGGAGCATCTATCAGCAATAGTAGACAAGGCTTATAGACAGCTCGGGTTTCTGTTCTGAATGGCGCGTGAATTCGATGACCCGCTCTGCCTTCGGTCGTTGTACTTTGCCTTGGTCAGGTCCCATTTGGAATATTCGTCTGTAATCTGGTCTCCTTATCATCAAAACTGGATTGACCGTATCGAGAGAATCCAGAAGAAGTTCGTGTGGTACGCCTGCAGAAAAATGCCCTGGAACGACCCTACACGACTGCCGAGCTACGAAGCACGCTGCAACCTGCTTGGCATCGAAACACTGGAGACGCGACGAACCATTGCGAAAGCTGTCTTCGCTGCTAAGATCCTGACCGCTGAAATTGATTGCCCACATCTTTTATCCCTACTAAATACAAATATTTCTTCCAGAAATCTGCGTCCTCGAGCTGACCAGGGGCTTCTCACACGCTCGTTCGCAAGGACAGACTATCAGCGCAACTCTCCCGTGAGGTCCATTTCTGACGCTTTTAACGACGCCTACAGGTTTTTCGAATTTCACGAACCCGTGAGCAAGTTCCGCGAAAAGCTGCGCGCCGAGTTCAAGGAGAGGACACGAATTCGTTTAAGTAGAAACTAAAATGACAATTTTTTAACGCGTTGTAAATTATGTTTGTATTGTGCTACCTGTAATTGTAATTTATTTTATTTGTAAGAGCATCGAGCAATACCCAACCATTTAGACCATTTAGGTCCGATGGGTTAATAAACAATTCAATTCAACCTGAGAAATGGTAAAATCCGTTAAAAAACATTTTGACCCGATCTCACCCCACACCTTTGGATTGGTAGTCAGATACTCTAGCCATTTGACCACCGAGGGGTTGACACCCCTCGAGTGAATTAATCCGTAGTGGTGAGATTGCCGAGCTTCCGTGCCCGTGAGGTTACGGGTTTCGCCTTGTAAGCGGAAGGTGATGGGTTCGATTCCTGTCTGGTTCGCCTAAGTCAGATCCCTTAAAAGAGTAAATATGCTCACTGGGGGTCAGTATTCCCAGTAAGGGATGGGTTTCGACAAGCGGCGTGCTGGGTTTCCAATACAGAGGTCGTGAGTTTGATTCTCGTACCGGGATGATGAAGGAGAAGTTAAGGTCACAAGGTCATTTACAATATAATACAACAATCCCTTCCCCAACGATTCCCCTACACACCACACACCATTAAAAAACACAAAAAAAAACAAACCATCTCTATTGCAAGATTCTGCTCGAACCTAGGAGTCCGAAGGCTTAAATGGGGAGAGCACCCAAACCTCTTTCTACTCCAAGGAACCTTCCACCCCAGTGTTTGAACTGACGACCTTTGGATTGCGAGTCCAACCGCCGCCAGCGATTCCACCGGAGTAGGCTTGGTTTGGTGTGTTGTTTGTACTTATGGCATGGAGACGACTCCTACACCTAGAATGACTTAACGGCATAACAACCTAGGCCGGGACCGACATTTTACTTCCTCATCCGATGGAAGGTTGGAGCAGATGGGAATCGAACCCAGAATCATCCGCTTACAAAGCGGACAGCGTAGCCATTCGGCCACGCACTGCCACCACATACCATTATAATCTATGAATAACTCGAACCGGTTGGTACGGTATGTCTCCGGCTTCTTCTTCTTCCCCTGATGATTCTATGAAATGTGGGTTCCGTTCATAGAATCTGTCTCATGCGGTTATTGCAACGCAGTAGGCCGGGCCGCTTAAATGAATGTAATACACTTCGGGGGTTCTCAAAAGTACTGCAATCATTAATAATTACTCGACAAAACAAAACTTGTGTCAAGGGATTCACGATATCTCATCGGTTCCTCAGAGAAAAGGCATCCCCGAATCCGATGCAATCGACAGAATTTGATTTTATGTCCACGCGGACTGATGCGAATGTGGTAAATTTTTTAACATAAAAAAATCGAACAATTTAAAAAAAAACTTGCGTCTCCTCCCAACTATATGAGCCATCTACAAAAATATGGAGGCGCCTGGTGCATAGCCATTTCCTTTAAGCACAACGGAAACAACCAATACAAATGTATAAAAAAGTTGTCAAGATCGGGGGGTCCACAGCTAGCATTTTTTGTACGATTATAATAATAAATATTAAAAGTTTAAAATTAAAATATTTGAAAAACATTTTTTTTAAATATATTTGTTTACTAAAATTTTATGTTTCTCAAAGGTCTATGGGTACTTCGGGATGTCCATGGTAATCCAAGGACTCCCTAGAGTTAAGATCTATGAGTCTACCGCCGTAACAAGCAAGAGGTCGTCGGATTTTGACCCCGGATCATGTGCGTATAGCATCAGTGGATATGGTAAACTACTATATGAATGTATTGGGATGTCCATGGTCATCCAAGGACTCCCTGGAGTTAAGATCTACGAGTCTAGCGCCGTAACAAGCAAGAGGTCGTCGGATTTTGACCCCGGATCATGTGCGTATAGCATCAGTGGATATGGTAGACTACTATTTGAATGTAATGGGATGTACATGGTCATCCAAGGACTCCCTGGAGTTAAGATCTACGAGTCTACCGCCGTAACAAGCAAGAGGTCGTCGGATTTTGACCCCGGATCATGTGCGTATAGCATCAGTGGATATGGTAGACTACTATATGAATGTGTAGGGATGTCCATGGTCATCCAAGGACTCCCTGGAGTTAAGATCTACGAGTCTACCGCCGTAACAAGCAAGAGGTCGTCGGATTTTGACCCCGGATCATGTGCGTATAGCATCAGTGGATATGGTAGACTACTATATGAATGTAATGGGATGTACATGGTCATCCAAGGACTCCCTGGAGTTAAGATCTACGAGTCTACCGCCGTAACAAGCAAGAGGTCGTCGGATTTTGACCCCGGATCATGTGCGTATAGCATCAGTGGATATGGTAGACTACTATATGAATGTGTAGGGATGTACATGGTCATCCAAGGACTCCCTGGAGTTAAGATCTACGAGTCTACCGCCGTAACAAGCAAGAGGTCGTCGGATTTTGACCCCGGATCATGTGCGTATAGCATCAGTGGATATGGTAGACTACTATATGAATGTAATGGGATGTACATGGTCATCCAAGGACTCCCTGGAGTTAAGATCTACGAGTCTACCGCCGTAACAAGCAAGAGGTCGTCGGATTTTGACCCCGGATCATGTGCGTATAGCATCAGTGGATATGGTAGACTACTATATGAATGTGTAGGGATGTACATGGTCATCCAAGGACTCCCTGGAGTTAAGATCTACAATCGATGTAAAGTTATCGAAATATTTAAGTTTGAACGATGAACAAAAGTCCTTGCTTACCACTTTAGCCAAACGGCGACCTCTTTTTTGTTACGGCGGTAGACTCGTAGATCTTAACTCCAGGGAGCCTAACACATTTATATAGTAGTCTACCATATCCACTGATGCTATACGCACATGATCCGGGGTCAAAATCCGACGACCTCTTGCTTGTTACGGTGGTAGACTCGTAGATCTTAACTCCAGGGAGTCCTTGGATGACCATGGACATCCCATTACATTCATATAGTAGTCTACCATATCCACTGATGCTATACGCACATGATCCGGGGTCAAAATCCGACGACCTCTTGCTTGTTACGGCGGTAGACTCGTAGATCTTAACTCCAGGGAGTCCTTGGATGACCATGTACATCCCTACACATTCATATAGTAGTCTACCATATCCACTGATGCTATACGCACATGATCCGGGGTCAAAATCCGACGACCTCTTGCTTGTTACGGCGGTAGACTCGTAGATCTTAACTCCAGGGAGTCCTTGGATGACCATGTACATCCCATTACATTCATATAGTAGTCTACCATATCCACTGATGCTATACGCACATGATCCGGGGTCAAAATCCGACGACCTCTTGCTTGTTACGGCGGTAGACTCGTAGATCTTAACTCCAGGGAGTCCTTGGATGACCATGGACATCCCAATACATTCATATAGTAGTCTACCATATCCACTGATGCTATACGCACATGATCCGGGGTCAAAATCCGACGACCTCTTGCTTGTTACGGCGGTAGACTCATAGATCTTAACTCTAGGGAGTCCTTGGATTACCATGGACATCCCGAAGTACCCATAGACCTTTGAGAAACATAAAATTTTAGTAAACGAATATATTTAAAAAAAAATGTTTTTCAAATATTTTAATTTTAAACTTTTAATATTTATTTTTATAATCGTACAAAAAATGCTAGCTGTGGACCCCCGATCTTGACAACTTTTTTATACATTTGTATTGGTTGTTTCCGTTGTGCTTAAAGGAAATGGCTATGCACCAGGCGCCTCCATATTTTAGTAGAAGGCTCATATAGTTGGGAGGAGACGCAAGCAGAAATCCTTTGCTGGCGCATCCGATGTCGGTCCGATCGAGTTCTCGTGTAATCCTGGCTGAAGCAACTCTCCGCAGAATCCGTGTTTTGACGCAGCTGTCCCGGACCAGGAATTGTCTCAGCAGCTCGGTTGAGTCGCTGCTCGAGCGTTGTGATGTGGGAATATTGCCGACTGGATGCTACGTCCGGCACATCTCCAGCGATCACCCAACCCAGGTGTGTGTCACGGATTACTGGCAAATCGTCCAACATGTGTATTTGTTCCGATTTTAGCAACTTGAAGAACATAGAAACGCCGAGCAACAAGTCGATTCGGTCCGGTATGTGAAAGTTTGAATCGGCCAGTTTAATGTCCGTAGGAATTGGCAAATCGGACGGATTGATCTTGGCCGACGGAATCATCCCGGTCACCTTTGGGATGATGAAACACTCCACGTTTTCCGTGAAGTTGCTGTGTCGGGATTGAAGTTGGACTGTCGTCGCCTCTCGGATGTAGGCGCTCGCTGCTCCAATGCCGCAGATGGGAACACTTGCGGCCACTCGTTGTGTGTTTAAGCGACTTACCATTTGCTCGGAAATAAAGTTGACCTGCGATCCGTTGTCAAGGAGTAGACGGCACGGCACAGGTCGGTTCTTGTCGTCCCGCAGGTGGACGACCGCCGTCGGTAGTAAGACGGATTTAACCGTGTGAGTACGGTTGTACGTTGTCGATGGTTGACCTTGGTTGGAGAGTTGGCGGGCTGGCGGATGCAGGTGTAACAGCGTGTGATGCCGTCGCTGGCACTTACCGCACGATTTTTTAGACGAGCAGTTCTTGTAAGTGTGGCCACAACGCAGGCAGTTAAAGCATACCTTCTTCTCTTTGACCTTATCGAGGCGCTTGTACGCCGTCAGACCAGCGAAAGTCCTGCACTTGAAGGTTAAGTGATGCCCGCCACAAAGATCACATCGAAGTTTCGAATGTGTCCATGTGATGGCAGTGTTTGCGATCTGGTAAGGCTGTCCGGAAGTGGTTGGCTTGGAAACGGTTTGTTCTCGTTGTCTCGGTGCTGCGTCGCTGGTTTCCTCGCATCTTTCCAAGACTGAAACGCGGTTTTTGATGAACTGCACAGCCTCATCGTACTTTGGCAGTTCACCTCGTTTCACCGTGGCCTCCAAGAGCTTTCTCGTTACGTCGTCAAGTGCGTGGACTAGCAGGTAAACGACGAACTGCGTTGATACCCCGAGGAACTCCTGCTTGAGGTATTTTAGATTCTCAACATGGCCGACCACGGTTTCCACCAGCGCTCGCAGTTCTGTGTGGCTCTCCTTCGACATCTTCTGCAGGTTCAGCAGGCCACCGATGTGAATGTCGATCATCCTCCGATTGTCTTCGTACCTTTCTTCGAGCATTTCCCAGGCACCGTCGTAGTTTCCATCCTCGATAGTTTTCTCGTCCAGCGTCCCTTTTGCCTCACCAATGAGGGCTTCCTCCAAGCGGTACAGCTTCATCCTGGGAGTTTCGTTCGACCGGTCTACGACGTCACGGAACATCGTCTTGAACCGCTTCCAGTTCTCGTACTTTCCGTCGAACGTGGGTACGAGCCGCGGAAGAGACTGGTGGATGACAACGGGTCGTTGGGCAGCGGGTAGAACGGCATTGGATGTCACCGCGGGTTCAGGAACCAGGTCCTGCGCCCAATTTTCGAGCGTCACAAAGATGCTGTCGTAGTCGGTCTCAACGCTGAGTTGTAGGTCATCGTGCGCGTCTCGCTCGGCGGGATCCACGAGGGTGACAACCTTCTCATGGATGGCGGAGAATTCCGAGTAGGCCATCTCCAGCTTGCGTTGGTTTAGCTTGACTGTCGGGACAGTGCGCTCCGGCCGCGGCAGGTTGACGAGCTTCTGCTTGAGGCGGGTGAGCTTCTCCACCGCCTTCCCTCGGAGGTGGACCAGGGCGTTCAACTCTTCCTTGCGTTCGTCCTTTTCCTTCTTCGCCGGGGTGCGCGGAGTTTTCGGCGGCATTTTTTCACTTTTAGGTTAGGTAACCTCACTTGCACTTTTCTTTTCCGGAATGTTCTTCCACGGGAAGTTTTAGGCCGGTTTGCCTCACGGGTCTTCCACGTGGTGGTGCCCAGATTCCGAGACCGGTTTGTCTCTTCTTCCAGCGCACTAATGTTTTTTCGGGGTTTTTGGCCGGTTTGCCTCACCCTTCTCACTCGCGGTCACTTTCCACGGCTTTGAGGCCGGTTTGCCTCTCACACGCGCGGCGGGAGTCTTCTTCTTTACATCCACCGCCGGAAGTCCAATCCGGGTTGAAGGACCAATGTTCGGGCCCGGTCGTGGCCCAGGAAAAAGCGGACTGAGGTGGACTTTGCGGCAGAGAGTTCTTTGGCCGTGAATGTAAAAAAGAAGCACTCGGAAACGGAAACTTTCTTTAACACTACTTTATTCACTAAAACTAAGCGTAAGGTGTTGCTTCCGCGAGCACTTGTAAGCGAGTGATGAAAAAAGATGGCGTCGCTCGCTGTTCTCAACCGTTCTCTCTCCTTCTTCTTCGTCGTCGTCGTGCACAACGGCAGCCGTTGCGCACCAAGGTTGCACAAGGTGGGAAAACAGATCGAAGCAATCTGGCTGCGGCGATCGAGCAGAGTTGCCAATTTACCTCGATCTGTCTAGCAGCCAACAGGCCGTGAAGTTAATTTTTCAAAATTGAATTAAAAATCCATTTTAAATCCTTTGCGGTTGTTCAAAGGGTCATTGCACTCAGAAAAATAAGCTTTATCGTTGTGAGCAATGATATCACAAATTTAAGCTTGATTTTACTGCCGTTCTACGCATAATTGTCCCATGTTCAAAAAAGTGCAACTGAGAAAAACGCGATTGAAATTGTTCGACTGTTTTTTTGTGTTTCTACGCATAATTGTCCTGTGGGTCCCTTTTCACCCCATAAGTCTTTAATCATCCCAGTTAGCAGTTTATCACTCTTATTTGTAATCCTCTTGCTATTCTTTAGGTAAACAAGACACAATACTTCGTAAAACCGATAATTTCGTGAATGAAAATACTTTGTGGGACAATTATGCGTAGAAGTACAACGATGGGACAAACAGACTTGGTGTTGTTTTCAATGAGTTTCCGAACAAAGTACTAGATTTTATGTGTTTTTCGAATAAGTAAACGTTAAACTAAACCTAAAAATGACAAAAAGTCAGAATCGACCAAAAATGACAAGGGACAATTATGCGTAGAACGGCAGTTTAGGACCCAATTCCGCAAAAATTGCTTGTTGTTTTGAAAAAGTTGCTCTGACGTTTAGCTTTGATTCAACAAAAATCTTGATTTTCAAATCATCAAAACGTTTTGATGATTCAAATATGCCTTATTTTTCTGCGTGCTATTGCGCACCTTTGCCCCGTACTACACTATGATTTAAGAAACTGAGCCCATTGTTTCCTGATTTTTTAGGACACGATAGTAAAATCCACTAACGTGAGCAGGATGCACGATTTGTGTACAATGGACTTTCACTTTGTTTGGCATGGCATAGTTTAAGGATGGTTAGCACCATTTCCACCTCTTGCTTCAGTGAGCTGGGGTGGGTCAAATCCGGGTATCTTCTTGTACTCCTCCTAAAATCAATTATTAACCCATAACTAGACTAAGGTTTAAATTAGAGCTCAATTTGACTACGGGAATCCTGTTCGGAGCGGACTGTATTTCACTTAACTTCTCGGCGAACTTGGGGAACCAGTTTTGAGAGGGTCGGAAGTATCGCAAGCAAACAGTAAACACTAGAATTTCTCTCACTTCTTTTATTTACTAAACTAAGTTAAACTAGGTGATAAAAACAAGCGTCTCTTCCGACGATCGCGACGAGGTGACTTTACGTCCGACCGGTTCGGCTGCTTGCGATGAACTTAACTTGACTTTGTTCCGACGCGCAAGCTTCTCGTCGCTTCTTCCTTCGTTGCGCGCCAAAATCCTCTCGCTCGACCGTCGTCGGGCGTCGTTCGTTCTCTTTCTGTTGTTGCGCCGTCGTCAACGACGCCCGTTTCGCGCGCTCTCCGTCGTCGTTGACAGCAAAGCAGGCTGCGCTGCCATCGTCGCACGACTGTCATCGCAGCAAGCACAGGGCTGCCAAAACCACTCCAAATTCCTTTCGAGCTGACAGATTCAGGCTCGAACATCCTCCACCCGCGAAGAACTGTAAGCGTTTTCCAAGCGATCCAGATCTCTGACTTCCGCCTTCTAGTTCTGGCCATACGGTGACCAGGCAAGTTCCGATCAATTTCTTCGGGGGGCTTTCGTTTCCGCAAGCTGATGCGAACCTGTTTCATCTCGTTGTTCCAAATTATGCTTAGCTTCGTGTTGTACTTACAGGTCGTACTACTTAGCCGTTGCTGGGGCTGCCTTGCTTGTTCCTTGTACTGACCGCCATGAGGGATGAGCTTCCTTGCTCCCTGGTGCTTACCGATCGTCGGGAACCGGCATTTCCCTTTGCTTCCACTTGGACCATCTCCAGTGCCTCCAGGTGATGTCATGTGCTTCAGAGGGTCAGCGTACACCGACCGCCAATGTGGGTGGAATCTTCCAGAGCCACTCTTCTACTTCATCATCATCGCTGGTGCTGCAGCTAGCTGTAACATCGACCGCTCATCAATCATTAGTAGTCTGCCAAATGCAGCAGCCTTCAACGGCGTAATTGTCCGCGCCGCCGTTTGCTCCACGAGCCACGCTTCGATTGCTGCCGAGCGCTGTACATTGTCGTCCTCGTTGTTTGTGCCATCGCGTGAAACGGCAGGTAAAACTTCTTGAATCTCGTTGGATCACTCACCACTACCCTTGCTTCCTTGTAGGCCTCATCAATTCCACGAACTTCGATGTACTGCTTCAACTCGGGTTCGTCCTTAAACGCCGTGGCTTGAGCCCGCTTCTTCGCGTGCTGTGCTGCTTCCAGTTGTGCCGTCTGTGTTCTGGCGGAGCTTCGCCTAGCGCAAAGCCACCAAGTTGGCTTTGTCAGCGAGTTGGACTCCCGCAGGAATCACCGAGATGGTGGAACGTGGCTGAACCCTTTCGACGCCAGCCAACTCGTTCGCGTTGTGTATGTCCAGAGTTTTCTTCGTCAAGTGTGTGTCGAGCTTACTTGTGATCAATAAACCACGGCAGGGGTTTGGGCCGCAGGGTTGTAACATGGTCACTCTATTCGTTTAGTTGTTTTTCATTTAGCTATAATCAACTAATATAAACAAGTCTAACTGAATCAAGGGTTTGTGTCGAAGCTAGCACATGACAAGCTTTAGTAGAACAGTGCTACACCTCACTTCCTCACACCCCCGCCAATCCGTCCGATAAGCCAAACAGTCCTGGAGAAAGCACAACTTGCACCACCACGTATGGGAAGACTTGCTGGGTTAAACCTGCTGAGAGGAACTTGCACGATCAAGCCCTCTCGGAAAGTCTGGAATGAATTAGAACAGGAAAGCTGCCTTCAGTAATATTCCCAAAATCTGTTCGGGTAAATTCGTTACTCGAAACTACGAAATTTCTCAGAATATTGACTTCGGTTCCCTGCAGACTCGCCAGTTGTGTCCAGTGTTGCATACGCAAGATATGGACGTCCCTCGTCAGCTCGACTCACTGGTGGTAGTGAAGCTACCGCGCAGTCGATGTCACAAGAGCTGAACATCAACCAGAACAAGCTCAGCTGCCATCGCGCGCAGCCAGCGCGTTTGGCTCGGCCCATTTTAACTTGTTGTTTCGTCTTGTAATTAGTGAAATAAATGTAGTTTTAATGTGTAAATATTGTCTTAGTGCCTCACGACCATCACCACCTCGTTCACCCAAGTCGAGGACATAAAACCAGTTTGTTTACAGTTCCAGAAGTTAGACGATGAGTTTGGGAAAACTTGTTGCCGAGCTGCTGGCTGCTGGTTCGAAGGTTCCTGCGGCGTGTTGAACGACTGGCTTGGTTCTCGTGGCGGGTTGAACGTTCGGAAGTTCCTGTTTCTGTTCCCTTGAGCTTGGAACCCACTCGGTCCGGAGTGTGGTTGAATCGCGTCGACAAACTCCATCACTTCTGCTCCAGCTTCTTCCTCTTCGTAGTCAACGTGATGAACCTGCTGCTGTTGCTTAGCCAGTAGTTGCTGCAGGTGAGTATACTGTATAAGTTTTTGACCTGTAGAAGGTTCATGCAATAAATGCTGTTTGATCCTTGCTAACTCATTGATGTAGAATCTTGAGTATATATACAACAACATCCTCGGAACACATTTTTTTCAGATTGATTTGTCTTCCAAGTTGTGCCACAAGGAATTAATTTGTCGATCATATTTGACCGCACACTTTTTATGTAGGTAGGGGAACAGCATCTAATTAAATCGTGCCTCTAATTTGGCCATATCAGCACTTTGACGTTCAATTACAACTCATAAAAAGCGTTTTCAACTAAAATCGAGTGATTAATAGCTTAATAGAAAGTGAGCAAGCAAGTTTCTCTATATAGTTTTGCAAAAAAAAAGTTGTTTAAATAGTTAAATTCAGCAAATTGGACGGAATTAGGAACGAGTTCTTAACCTGCCAAACATATGAGAATTTCCGAAACTATTCTCTTCTTCGGCGATTGTCAGAATACGAGTTTGACGTTTTGTCACATCAGCTGCATCCTTACTGGGAATTTTGGAAACACATTTGAAAATGGCGGATAAGAGTTGAAATGGAAATGTTACGAAAAGTCTAATTTCGACGTCGTCGTGCTGTCTTGTCGCAACCGCCATTTCGACGTTCCGAGAAAAACGTGTTTTAATGTATAACCTTGAATCTAATCTAATCTAATCAGACCCTAGCGCAGCCAATCTTTCGAAGGGATCCTGGAGAGTGCCTTAGGTTAGATGACGCCTAGCACTCTTCTTGTCATTTATTAACATTTGTAGTGCGCCATTGCATCGAAAATGCATTGAAACATCACAAGCGTTAAAGCGGCCAGGCCTACTGCGTAAAGCCGTATCGCAGAGATGACTCGTAATTGGGTTGAGTTTGAGCACTGAGTGTTCGAACAACAACACAATTCTGAATCGACAGGGGAGGAAGAAGCGTGGGGACACACCACCATACGCTCCGAGATTTTGGTTGTATTCGTTGGGAGCACCATGCTAAGAAGGTTTGGTACTCCGGGACACTCTGGGATGGGACATTGTATTTCCACGAATGCCCTGGACACTATTTGCCGTGGTTATAGCGCCACAACTCGCTCTCTGTAACAGTATTTCTAATTCCAGTCCACGCTCACCAAGTCGTCATGGCCTAGTGGTTAGCATTTTTGCTTACCAATCCAAAGGACGGAGGATCGAACCCCGCCTCGAGCGACTTTGATTTTTCGTTCATCATCATCATTTAAAATTTATGTGTTCTTAATTTTCTCGTTGGGAGCAGATAGGAATCGAACCCAGAACCATTCGCTTACAAAGCGAACACCGTAACCAGTCAGCCACGGCCGCTCCTCATTGTTTTAATGTTTAACCTTGAATAAAAAAAAACTAGAGCACGCAATGTAAACAACAACAAACACGTTTTGTTTGGCTGAGCATTCTGTGCATTGTTCCAAAGTTTGGTTTAAGTTGGTTGCCGGAGATAAATACAAATGTTTACGGTAGTCTAACTTACACGTGCGTCAAATGCGTTCTGACCTGAAATCGCTTTGGCCAGTTGTCGCACTTACATCAGTTTTCAGGGAGTGACAAGATAGCACGACAAGATTGAAACTACTTTCATATGAAAAGTGACAAAAAATTTCGGAGCTTTTTTGGTTTTCATTGAATACCTCAGGATTGAAATCGAATTTTGGGAATCTGTGAAGGTAAAAAGGTGAGGCATTGTGAGCTGCACAAAATGGCGTTCTTAACTCAATTTGGCCCAAAATGCACGTACGACAAGTTAGCACGACGGCGACGAATTTGGACGTTTCAAGCAATTGTTTGCCTCATTTCCCATTAAATAATGCAATATTTGCAAAATACAATATAATTTTTGAGCAACCAGTATTAAAGGGCTGTAGGTAATTTTTCTTTTTTACTTAGAGCAATTCTCTCAGTTTTCGGTCATTCGTTTTTTTTGTTGTATTTTTTAATCCTGCTGAAATCGGTATGCCCGAAGAAGCCATTTTGCATCATTAGTTTGTCCATATTTCTCCCCTAGGCTCTTTTTTTTTTAATTTGCAAAAATGGCATTTTGGGCGCCTTGGGGCTACCTGAGGGGGCGCTCTATCTTTTTCAAGAAGGCGCAGCACAAATCGGCAACTTGGCAAATTTGCAAAATGCAAAGTTTCTCTTGGGCCCTACTGAGGGCGCCAAATTGTTTAAGGAGGGCGACCTTTTTGTTAAAGAACTTGTTAGTCGACGACTAACCTCGACTAACCTACAGCTCAGCCCTGATCTCCCTTAGGCTCTTTTTTTTTAATTTGCAAAAATGGCATTTTGGGCGCCTTGGGGCTACCTGAGGGGGCGCTCTATCTTTTTCAAGAAGGCGCAGCACAAATCGGCAACTTGGCAAATTTGCAAAATGCAAAGTTTCTCTTGGGCCCTACTGAGGGCGCCAAATTGTTTAAGGAGGGCGACCTTTTTGTTAAAGAACTTGTTAGTCGACGACTAACCTCGACTAACCTACAGCTCAGCCCTGATCTCCCCTAGGCTCTTTTTTTTTAATTTGCAAAAATGGCATTTTGGGCGCCTTGGGGCTACCTGAGGGGGCGCTCTATCTTTTTCAAGAAGGCGCAGCACAAATCGGCAACTTGGCAAATTTGCAAAATGCAAAGTTTCTCTTGGGCCCTACTGAGGGCGCCAAATTGTTTAAGGAGGGCGACCTTTTTGTTAAAGAACTTGTTAGTCGACGACTAACCTCGACTAACCTACAGCTCAGCCCTGATCTCCCTTAGGCTCTTTTTTTTTTAATTTGCAAAAATGGCATTTTGGGCGCCTTGGGGCTACCTGAGGGGGCGCTCTATCTTTTTCAAGAAGGCGCAGCACAAATCGGCAACTTGGCAAATTTGCAAAATGCAAAGTTTCTCTTGGGCCCTACTGAGGGCGCCAAATTGTTTAAGGAGGGCGACCTTTTTGTTAAAGAACTTGTTAGTCGACGACTAACCTCGACTAACCTACAGCTCAGCCCTGATCTCCCTTAGGCTCTTTTTTTTTTAATTTGCAAAAATGGCATTTTGGGCGCCTTGGGGCTACCTGAGGGGGCGCTCTATCTTTTTCAAGAAGGCGCAGCACAAATCGGCAACTTGGCAAATTTGCAAAATGCAAAGTTTCTCTTGGGCCCTACTGAGGGCGCCAAATTGTTTAAGGAGGGCGACCTTTTTGTTAAAGAACTTGTTAGTCGACGACTAACCTCGACTAACCTACAGCTCAGCCCTGCATATAATTTTCCATACAAATTTGGCAGCTGTCCATACAAAATGATGTATGAAAATTCAAAAATCTGTATCTTTTGAAGGAATTTTTTGATCGATTTGGTGTCTTCGGCAAAGTTGTAGCGTTGTAGGTTTGGATATTGACTACACTGAAAATACACGGTAAAAAATGTTTGGTGATTTTTATTTTCACTTTTTGTCACTAAAACTTGAATTGCAAAAAACATTTTTTTTTTTTGATAAGCCGTTTTATGACTACTATGGTTATAAAATGCCAACTTTTCAGAAATTTCCAGGTTGTGCAAAAAAACTTTGACCGAGTTATGAATTTTTTTATCAATACTGATTTTTTCAAAAAATCGAAATATTGGTCGCAAAAATTCAACTTCATTTTTCGATTTAAAATCAAATTTGCAATCAAAAAGTACTTTAGTGAAATTTTGATAAAGTGCACCGTTTTTGAGTTAAAGCTATTTTTTGGTAACTTTTTTGAAAAAAGTTGCAGTTTTTCCTTTTTTTCAATTAGTGCACATGTTTGCCCCCTTTTGAAAAGAATATTTTTGAAAAGCTGAGAAAATTATCTATATTTTGCTTTTAGGAACTTTGTTGATACGACCCTTAGTTGCAGAGATATTGCTTGGATATTGCCATGCAATGGTTTAAAAACAGGAAAATTGAAGTCTCACCCAAACAACCCACCATTTTGTAACGTCGATATCTCAAATGCACAGCAAAAAAAGTGTAAATTTGGAAGGTGTAATTTTAGAAGGTTGAATATTACCTCTTTTATCTGGGTGCAGAATAGTGGTTCGCAAAGCGGCCTCAATTTAGAACTGTCAAAGCGGAACCAATTTACTGTTCGCAAATGCTACCAAGAAGTGGCAAGTATTGGGATCGATCTATAACTTATTTTGTTTTGTCATCACGTGGAAAACAAAAAAGGCCTCTTTTGACTTCCCATCCCAAGCGCAAAGCACTTAATTTTTCAGCAAAAACTTTAATATCAACAGATCCTATTTGTTTCAAAACAATTCACTTAAGCAGCAAAAAATATGTCACGCTTGAGCTTGAACATAGCCTTTTACTTTGTTTATGTTAACAGCTGTACCCAAGCATGGGTAAATAACAAAGGAAATGCGTAATAATACCTTTCTCTGGTATAAATACCAAATTTTGGTATTTCTGGACCCTTTAAAATTTGTCTTAAGGATTATGCAAGAGCAAAATGTGATATCATACCAATTTAAGGTATTGTTTTGATATTGCAAAATTGCAGAATTTGTCAATGGTCGAACACCATTTTTTTGAAATTAAATATGTCTTTATTGAACTTTCTTATAATAATTACATTTCATTTACATTCTAAGTGGTATGGCTACATGCTCTTCATCTTTGTTGTATTTTTCGTTTTCTTATTAACTGTTCACATTCATTTATTTACTTCAAATTGTTTTACATTTTTGCATTGAATCGAATACATTTGGGTAAAAAAGAAAAAAAATCACTTCAACAACTAATCCTAACTTAAAACTAAAAAAGCAAATTCATTGAAATATTCAAAATCATTAGAACGAGTAAACTACGAACTGTATTTTAAGATAAATCCTCCAAGCGTTCTTACTTGTTCCGCACGAGTTTTGCAACCACGCAGTGTTGTTGTCATCTCGATGAAAATGTTCATAAGTTCTTGTGGTGAAAACAGGTCACTACTGCCTTCATCCGTTGATGCTGGTTGGTTTTCCCTCGGTTGCTGACTGAAGCTAGGAGGTGTTGTATTCTCTGCAACTTTTTGCCGCTGATTCAACGGCAATGGCTGCAGATTTGGAACCACTCGAACAGATCCCACTCCAGGTGACGCCAAAGCAGGAAAATCCACGTCCGTGAAAGTTGGTGGTGTTTTGCGACGATTTGGTTGGTGCCTCGTCGTCGCTTGCTGCCGAATTTTCACAAACTCAGCACGTTTTGGGCAGCTTCGATTCTTGGTCGAATGGTCGCCGCCGCAATTGAAGCATTTGGCTTCAATGTTCTCGTTGATTGTTTCGCATGCTTGAGTTTTGTGCTCACCTCCGCAGGTTGCACAACGACTCTTGATGAAACAGTTCCTTCCACCATGCCCAAACTGCAAACAGTTCGAACATTGTGTCACGTCACGGTGCACTGGACGATAACGTTCCCAAGTCACGATGATGTTGAAAATTGCCCGAACTGCTTTCAGCTCAGACGGCGTTGTCGATCCTTTCTCGAGATGAACCAGGTAGAGTTGATCACGATACTTGATGTCCTTGTCGTGTCTCGTCATCTTGAAGACTTCGATCACGTTCAACTTAAGAGTTTTGAGCTCTTCTTTCAGCACACTCACATCCATGTCGTACAGGCCACGGAGGACCTGTTTCATGGGGCGTTTACCTGGATCGTCATGGCTGTAGTATTCAATCTTTGTGTTGTTCAGGAAATCCCGAACGTAGTTGTAATCCTTTCTGGTAGGTAGCAGAATTTTGAGTCCATCAGCACACAAGCGAATGGAAGCTCGTAAAGCGCCAGATTTGATAAATCCGGTCCGCCACTTTTCGCACCGAATCCGATGACGATGTTTTCACAAAAATGGGTGGCAACTTTCCCCGCCGTTCAAATTCTTCCTTCTCACTCACGTCCACAGGGAGGGTAGCGAACTGGTTTCCAGACAATTTTTAAGCGTCCTTGCTCAAACTGCCTGGCTTTGCAGGAAGCGCTTCGGCATTCTTTAGCTTCTTTAAATCTGCCGATCCTGCTGGTGAGGACCGCCTCTTTTTCTTGCCGTGAGGCATTTTTTGCACTTTTTAGCACTTTTTTGGTTTGTGAGGGACGCACGTCTGACTCGCTTCTCTGCTGATCGCAGACTATGGTGGTCGAATACCACATTTTGGTATTCTTTTGGTATTACAGTATTTTATCAAAACTACTGAAACTATGGGAAAATTTTGACAAAATAAACAATTTTGCGCTAAAATGATGTCTCAAAGCGAATGACTTCATTGAAAACGGGAAATTTCAAATATGGTTTTAAACATTTTTGATATACCCCCTAAAGAAATGACTTGAAATTGTGGAAAATTTTGTAAGTCAGGATGCCACATTTTGGTATTGAAGTGTTTCATCAAATACCTCTTAAACTATGGCAATTTTTTTATAAACTTTGACGAGATAATTAATTTTGCGCTAAAATTATTTGAAACTCAAAAATGTTAAAGCTGATTTTCATTTTTTTTTATTTACCCACAAAGTTTTTTTTTAAATCGTTGAAATTTCTCTAAGTCAGGATAACCAAATACTTTGAAAAACGAGTCAATCGACAGATTATTAAATTTTGGTGATTTTCAATCCAGTTTCATTTTAATAACACTTATTTTTCAATCTTGTTATTTTTCAGAAGCTTCAAGAACTTCAAGCACAGGCCGTTCATCAATGACAAATGCATTCGATGTGGTGAAGAATATCACTAAGTACAACAAGGAATCAGCAGTTGAGTAGATTTGGCTCTTGCATATGGATCATTTCCGTTTTTTCACTAACTGCAACTGCTGCACTAACACTTTGACTTTTTTTTTTTACTTTCGCCGACGGCCATGGCGGCGGCCGCGACGGCGGAGAGTGAGTGGACGGAGCACAGGGCTGAGGATGGAAGGCTGTACTACTGGAACGCGGCCTTGAGGAAAAGTGTGTGGGAGAAACCGGACGGGTTTCAACCCAAGACGCAGGCGGCGACGAGCATGGAGGTGGAAAACTCCGAAGGAGGAGGAGACGACGGGGGCGAATTTCGTCCGGTGGTCAAGGTTCGCCGCAGGAGGCTAAGGAGGAGATCAACGTCGGCGATGGCGGCAACGACGGCGATGTGGAGAAACTTCTCAGCAACAACAAGTTCAGCCCGCTAGCGGAGGAGAGCAACAACATCAACAATGCGAACCCAGGAGCAGAAAAAACCATCCCCGTGGTACCAGCAACCGGCAAGTCGGCCGGGGAGAAGAAGCAGCCGCCGCTGGTGGTGAAAGAAATGAGCTTCGCTCGCCTTGCGAAGGTGATGTCGTCATGTGATGTCCAGCCGGAACACAAACTGACACGGTACGGCACAAAAATTACGTGCTTGTCGAGCGACGACTTCGACACGGTTCAAGCCCACCTGACGAAGAACAAGGTTCAGTCCTACACGCACGGAAAGCGCAGTGCGAGACCGCACCGGGTAGTAATGCGAGGTCTCCCGCACGTGGAACCGGATAACATCAAGGAGCTGCTCAAGACGGAACATCAGCTGGACGTCTTGGCAGTACACGCCATCAGGCGGAAGCAGCAGCTTCCCTCCATCGATGAGACGCCTTTCATCGTGCTCTTTCCCAAGGGGCACACTAGTATCAAGGAGTTGAGTAGCAAGGTGAAGAAAGTGGGACCAGTCGTCGTCCGGTGGGTGGCCTACCGCAACAAAGAACCGCACGTGACCCAGTGCAAGAACTGCTTGCAGTTCGGTCACGGAACAAGTAACTGCCATCTCAAAACCAGGTGCAGCAGCTGTGGGGGTTCCCACAGCACAGAAAAGTGCAAAGCAGAAACGCAAGCCAAGAAGTGTGTCAACTGTTCTGGATCCCACGAGGGTCTGGACCGCAGCTGTCCCAAACGTGCGCAGTTCATCCAGTCGAGGCAGCAGGTGTCCAAGCCGAAGCCGCCAGCATGGAAGAAAGACAAACAGACTCCGGCAGGAGCTGTGTTTACCGCGGCGGATTTTCCTCCGCTACCTGGAGCGGTACCGGAAGAGAAACATCCTCGTCCCACAGGAAGAAGTAGCGAAAGTAATGGCGCCGGCGCCGGTGCAACCCCGAAGGAGCAACAAGGTGAACGGATGCTGTACAGCGAGTCGGAGCTGTGGGCCATTTACCGAGACTACAGAGTTCGCTTGATGCAGTGCAAGACACCCGAGGAACAGATTGACGTGATCGCACACTTGCTGACACATGGCACGAGAAAATGATCATCTAATTCAGTTACAGTTTTTTTTTATTATTATTATTTATTATTTGTTGTACTCTTGATCCTCGGTCCTAACCTGGTCGCAGCACCTAAAAGGACCTAATAAAAATAAGTTGTGAAGAAAAAAAAAACTGCTGCACTAAAAAATGGTATGAAAATACCAAATTTTGGTATTTCTTGTGCAAATACCAGCGACCAAAATGTGCTCTTGGTTGCCCAATAATAGAAGGTAAAATACCATGAAAACATACCAAAATCATATATGTGGAAAACCACAGGAATACCAAAACATGATTTTCCAAGGGCGCGGGAATACCTAAAATTTATACCAAGGCAATACCAAGTTTTGGTATTCAAGCAATGTTCAAAAATCCAGAAGACCTCAACTTGGTATTGAAATGGTTTTATTTTGAAGTATTATTATACCCTTGGAATAACATGGTTTGGTATTGTTGTGCCCTTCCACATACAAGACTTTGGTATGATTTTATGGTATTTTACCATCTATTTTTTTAAAAAAAACTTCATCATCCCGGTACGAGAATCGAACTCACGACCTCTGGATTGGAAACCCAGCACGCCGTTACCCGATCAGACGGTAATAACTAAATTCATGCCAGTTCAATAACAAATACTGTTAAAATAACAAAAAGTGTTATGGAATATTCTTGCAAAATCCATTTTTGCATAAGAGTTCAATAACAGTTTATGTTATCATAACAAAATTTGTTATTGGTCTGATATTGGTTGAGAGCCAAAACAACTTTGAAATAACAATAACAAATGTTGTTATGGAAGAATAACTCCAATTGTTATTAGGATGATCGGATTAGTTGTTAAAATAACAAAAAATAATAACAAAGATTTGTTCGAAGAATAACTTAAAATGTTATTAGTCTGTTATTACAATAACATTTCAATAACAAAAAAATCATAACGGCGAATAACAAATCTTGTTATAAATAACATAAAATGTTATTGGCCTGGTATTTTCCAATATCAAAAAATGTTATTCCGGAGTTATTTCCGTCTGCTCGGGTAGTCGATACCCATCCCCTACCGGTCAGTATTCCCAGTGAGCATATTTACTCTTTTAAGGGATCTGACTGTGCCGAGCCAAACAGGAGTCGAACCCATCACCTTCCGCTTACAAGGCGAAACCCGTAACCTCACGGCCACGCAAGCTCGGCAAAAATCTATTACTGGGTCTAAAAAACAGACTATGAGGATTTCTATGCTCGAGAAAAAGCTTTCCCCTTTAAAAAAAAATAAAATAAAAAAAATATTTTAAAGAAATTAGATTTTATATCTGGGAAGAAACAGCTAAGTATACTTTAAGGTAAATTTGTGGACCACATTTGTTGGCTTCTTTCAGTTATAATTATTGGAATTTAAAATTTACACTATCTGAATAAGAAGATTAGAGAAGAACTTGAACATCGAACATTTCACATACAATGTTCGAAACAATTTAGAATTTTTAAATAATTTTCTGATTAGTTTATATAATTTTGCTTTGATATTTATATGTTCAAAATTTCCCGGGAGTCTCGACCGAATTTCCCGGGAATCGAGAGGTCCAAAAATGGTCGATTTCCCGGGAATTTCCGCTCGTCACCCTCTAGATGTAATCAAACGTGGAATGTCGTTGTCAGGTGGGCGGTACATAGCATGGATGATGATTGATGATGTTTCATTTTTAATAATGACCGAGATTTGATGGTGCCCTTGTTCTGTTTTGGCGACTATAACTTCAACCTGTAGACCACCGCGGATGAAGATGACCAATCCCCCAGACGATTTTTCTCGACACGACCAGATACTTTCGTAACCAGGTATGTTGTAAAAGTGTGATCGGCCTTTTTTTATCCAAGTTTCTCCAATTATAATCATGTCGATGGTAGTTCTTAATTCTTGCAGGAAAACGCAGAAAGAATCTAGTTTTTCGAACTGGTTCATGCCACGTATGTTAATTTGTAGGATCTTGTAGTAGCAAAGTAGCAGTATCCAATGGGAAGGTTTGAGCTGCAGGGTCGTCGACGAAGGTATTAGTTGCTTGATGTTCTAGGTACATAGATGGCATACTTTAGTTACTGCTTTTGTACTGTGGCTGGGCTATTGCTTTGACCCAGAAGATTGGAGTTTCAGTATATCCTGACGCGACTGTATGGGAATCGCCTTTGAGTGTTCATTTTTACGTATCATTATAGCACCGTTCCGACCAGGCCAGACGAATCGTAGTTCCAACTTGTCTTGTAAGCTTCATAGTTCATGCAGCAGTCTCATTGAGAGCGGTGACAATTCATCCCGAATCACCACCTTCGCGGGTTTCCCTTTGGGACCACTAAAACCTTTGATCATCGAGGTGTCCATCGGACCGAAGTCTTTCTTGCGCTGCATAAAACGTTCCTTAGCCCGAATGCTTCTAAACGAGACGTTTATCGGAGAGTTCTCAGACTGGCGGCCTACAATCCGCTTTCTGGCTAGGATTTCGTTCTTTACTTCAGGACAGTCTAAAGAATCGCATAGCTTATGTACGATGACTGAAGTATCTTCTTGGGGGCTTCTTGGTATTCCAAGTACTATTGAATTAGTCGCTAGTTGAGCTCGGAGATGGCTATCGAAGTCTACCTCAGCGCGATAAACACCATCTGTGATGGATTGGTTGTTTTGCGACAGGCTTTTGATCGACATTTTTAGGCGATCGTTTTCCGTGCGCAGCTGCTTTACTTCGTCTTTTAGTATCATCATTGCGTTGATCATATCATCAAATTTCCCGGAAAGAAATTGCTGGCTTGCTATCAATTCCTTACAACAGCTCATCGTTTCTTGCTGCATCGTTGCAATGTGTTTTGGCAACTCTGCCAATTTCAAATCCATGGTTAGAGTGCTTCCCAAGAGATGGCGCTAGTAGTCACAATGACAAACGTGGAGGTATGGTAGTGTGCGGTCGTGTATATCGAAAAAAAAAGACGATCACAACACTACTCACAATACTAACGCAGCAACTCGTTGTGTGTAAATGTCCAGTGGTCAGCAAAATATGTCAAGCAGCGAGGCAGCGAGTGAACAAACAGCGAACGATGAGCAGCAGCAGCAAGTGGATTAGGCGGGGATGGCGAGGCAGGGCGGCACGGCGGTCAAATAAAAACAGGCAGGAGAAAAGGCAAGGAATGTACAGTTGGCTTGGTGATTTTGTATCGATTGCGATAGCGGTTTTACCAATTGGTTGTGGCTTTGATATAACTGAAGCACACAGAAAAAAATCAATTCCCGTAATCGTGAATTAAGTTCACGAATGTGAGATCCACGAATGAAATTATTCATGAGTATGGTGCATTTGCACCATAAACGTGAATATATTCCTTCGTGGTTCTCATAATCGTGAACTGATTTCACGGTTCCGAGAATTGATTTTTTTCTGTGCAGGCTAGACTTACAGTTTGAGCGACGTGGTGAACGGTGGTGGCAAATTGCAGAGGAAAAGTGGATAAACGAGCGAGGATTTCAGCAGCAAACGCAACAGTTTTGATAGGCTTTTTCAGTAGTGATATGACAGAAGCGGATGTCAGAAATTCACTTGTGGCAGGTAGGCGGCTCTTTGTTTTGGCTCTATGCACTGTGCTAGCGTGAATTTTCCACTTTCCAACACACAAATTCACTTAACTCCATCAACCATATATACGGCAATTTCGGCAATTATTTCAGGCGGGTCGAATCACAACAGTTTACTCCCAAGGCAGTGTTGCCAGTTAAATAAAAAAAAATTACCGCATTTTTTTTTCAGTGTAGTCCGTATCCATACCTACAACTTTGCCGAAGACACCAAATCGATCAAAAAATTCCTTCAAAAGATACAGATTTTTGAATTATCATACATTATTTTTTTATGGACAGCTGCCAAATTTGTATGGAAAATTATATGGACAAACTAATGATGCAAAATGGCTTCTTTGGGCATACCAAAGGCACTTTCAGTCGGATTAAAAAATACAAAAAAATCGAATTACCGAAATCTGAGAGAACTGCTCTAATGCAGATGACTCGGGCCAGGCAATCCACGGCTCTCTCGTCCAGTTCATGAGTATATGAGATGGCCCTGGGCTGTTTTGAGACGGTGTTAGTAGTTATATAATTGTTTGATATGTTATACCTTGTGACATTATTTTGCGACTACGGATCAATTCAGTTCTATGTATGTATGTATGTATTAGGGTGGGTGCGGATTTTGAAAAGTTCTCAGATCAAGTTCTGGTGTGGTTCCCCTTGTAGGGCATACCCATAGGGACTCTCACGCCAAATTTCAGCTCATTTGGTTGAAAACTGGCTTGTCTCAAGCGAGTTCAAGTTTACATGGAAATTACTATGGGAAATTTTGAATTTTCGTTCATTCGCTCCTACAGGCCTGGGGAAAACATGTAGAAACTTCTAGGATGGCCAGAAATGAGCGGAATCGTCTGGAGAACAACTTTCCCTAAGAGACCAGGTCGATTCGTTCAACCCCCATCGAGCTCAACGGCAATACATCCGGGGTTTTCAGAACCAACGGTTTTCCCCAGAAGAGCATCAAATTTTCCTTAGCATGCTATGAATGCTTGATGAACACCGCGACGCCGCATGTCAAACAGCTACCACGTGATTGTAAAATTTGCGCCATAACAGTTTTTTTTTTCTTAATTGGAGGTTCAGAATACAGCTAAATAGTATCAGGATCACCATAAATGATAATTCTATAGTTCAAAAAGTAATAAAAAGTATTTTTTTATAGGCGATGCTAGTCCACGTGGTAGCTGTTTGACATGTGGCGTCACAATGTTCATCAAGCATTCATAGCATGCTAAGGAAAATTTGATGCTTTTCTGGGGGGAAACCGTTGGTTCCGAAAACCCAGGATGTATTGCCGTTGAGCTCGATGGAGGTTGAACGAATCGACCTGGTCTCTTAGGGAAAGTTGTTCTCCAGACGATTCCGCTCATTTCTGGCCATCCTAGAAGTTTCTACATGTTTTCCCCAGGCCTGTAGGAGCGAATGAACGAAAATTCAAAATTTCCCATAGTAATTTCCATGTAAACTTGAACCCGCTTGAGACAATCCAGTTTTCAACCAAATGAGCTGAAATTTGGCATTAGAGTCCCTATGGGCATGCCCTACAAGGGGAACCACACCAGAACTTGATCTGAGAACTTTTCAAAATCCGTACCCACCCTAGTATGTATGTATGTATGTATGTATTCAGGGCCGTATCTAAGGGGGGTGTTATGGGTGTTCAACACCCCCCATGGAAAAAAATGGCTTACACCCCTAACGCCCCGACAAAGACACGGCCCGAAGGGCCGCCATTTTTTATGACTATCAAAGTTTGACACCCACGGAAACACTTCACTCTCACTAGATACGCCATCAAGTGAAAATTCAACTCTCAGTAAATACGCCCTCATAAAAACATTTGACGCTAAGAAAAAACTCCACTTTCCCAAAACACGCCCTTCTAAAAATATTTAAAATAACTATGTTCGTTGACGCCAAGAGAAAAACTAAATGCTTACTCAATACGCTCTCATGAAAATATTTGCAAAATACCCAACTTTCATTAAATACGCCCTCAAGAAAATTAAAAAAAAAACTTTGATCGTTGACGCCTTGCGAAAAACTAAAGTCTCGCTTAATACGCCTTCATAAAAATAATTTAAAAAAAAACTTTGATCGCTGACCCCTTGAAAAAACTCAACTTGCACTAAATACGCCCTCAAGAATATATTTTGAAAAAACTTGTATCGTTGACGCCTTGAAACAAAAGGCGTATTTAACTACATAAAATAATTTAAAAAAACTTTGATTGTTAACGCCTTGAAAAAAAAAACTATCACTAAATACGCCCTCAAGAAAATATTTAAAAAAAAACATTGATCGTTGACGGCTTGAAAAAAAATACAACTGTCACTAAATACGCCCTCAAGAAAATATATAAAAAAAGCTTTGATCGTTGACGCCTTGAAAAAAACCAAACTCTGGCTTAATACGCCTTCATTCAAATAATAAAAAAAAACATTGATCGCTGACGCCTTGAAAAAAAAAAAACTTTCACTAAATACGCCCTCAAGAAATTATTTAAAAAAAACTTTGATCGTTGACGTCTTGTAATAAAAACTTGCACTAAATACGTCCTCAAGAAAATATTTAAAAAAAACTTTGGTCGTTGACGCCTTGAAAAAAATTCAACTGTCACTAAATACACCCTCAAAAAAATATAAAAAAAAGCTTTGATTGCTGACGCCTTGAAAAAAACTAAACTCTCGCTTAATACGCCTTCATTAAAATAATTAAAAAAAAAACTTTGATCGTTGACGCCTTGAAATTTTTTTTTCACTAAATACGCCCTCAAGAAATTATAAAAAAAAACTTTGATCGTTGACGCCTTGCAAAAAAACTTGCACTAAATACGCCCTCAAGAAAATATTAAAAAAAAAACTTTGATCGTTGACGGCTTGACAAATAATTCAACTGTCACTAAATACGCCCTCAAGAAAATATAAAAAAAAGCTTTGATCGCTGACGCCTTGAAAAAAAAACTAAACTCTTGCATAATACGCCTTCATAAAAATTATTTAAAAAAAAACTTTGATCGTTGACGCCTTGAAAAAAAAACTTTCACTAAATACGCCCTCAAGAAATTATTTAAAAAAAACTTTGATCGTTGACGGCTTGAAAAAAATTCAACTGTCACTAAATACGCCCTTGAGAAAATATATAAAAATGCTTTGATCGCTGACGCCTTGAAAAAAACTAAACTCTGGCTTACTACGCCTTCATTAAAATAATTTAAAAAAAACGTTGATCGTTGACGTTTTGAAAATGTTTTTTCACTAAATACGCCCTCAATACATTATTTTAGAAAAAAAAACTTTGATCGCTGACGGCTTGAAAATAAATTGAACTGTCACTAAATACGCCCCCAAAAAATTAAAAAAAAAACTTTGATCGCTGACGCCTTGAAAAAAAAACAAAAATCTCGCTTAATACGCCTTCATAAAAATTATTAAAAAAAAACTTTGATCGTTGACGCCTTGAATTTTTTTTTCGCTAAATACGCCCTTGATAAAGCTTTCATCGCTGACGCCTTGAAAAAAATTAAACTCTCGCTTAATACGCCTTCATTAAAATAATTTAAAAAAAAACTTTGATCGTTGACGCCTTGAAAAAAATCAAACTCTCGCTTAATACGCCTTCATTAAAATAATTTAAAAAAAAACTTTGATCGTTGACGCCTGGAATATTTTTTCCCTAAATACGCCCTCAAGAAATTATTAAAAAAAAACTTTGATCGTTGACGCCTTGCAAAAAAAAACTTGCACTAAATACGCCCTCAAGAAAACATAAAAAAAACTTTGATCGTTGACGGCTTGAAAAAAAAAATCAACTTTCACTAAATACGCCCTTAAGAAAATATAAAAAAAGCTTTGATCGCTGACGCCTTGAAAAAAAAAACCTGAACTCTAGCATAATACGCCTTCATAAAAATTATTTAAAAAAAAAACATTGATCGTTGAAGCCTTGAAAATAAACTTTCACTAAATACGCCCTCAAGATATTATTAAAAAAAACTTTGATCGTTGACGTCTTGCATAAAAACTTCCATTAAATACGCCCTCAAAAAAAAAAACATAAAAAAACATAAAAAAAAACTTTGATCGTTGACGTATTGCAAAAAAAACTTCCACTAAATACGCCCTCAAGAAAATATTAAAAAAAAAGCTTTGATCGTTGACGCCTTGAAAAAAACCAAACTCTGGCTTAATACGCCTTCATTAAAATAATTTAAAAAAAAACTTTGATCGTTGACGCCTTGAAAAAAAAAACTTTCACTGAATATGCCCTCAAGAAATTATAAAAAAAAGCTTTGATCGTTGACGTCTTGCAAAAAAACTTTCACTAAATACGCCCTCAATAAATTATTTGAAAAAAAACTTTGATCGCTGACGGCTTGGAAAAAAAATTCAATTGTCACTAAATACGCCCTCAAGAAAATATAAAAAAGCTTTGATCGCTCACGCCTTGAAAAAAAAACTAAACTCTCGCTTAATACGCCTTCATAAAAATTATTTAGAAAAAAAACTTTGATCGCTGACGCCTTGAAATTTATTTTTCACTAAATACGCCCTCAAGAATTTATTTCAAAAAAACTCTGATCGTTGACGGTTTGAAAAAAATTCAACTGTCACTAAATACGCCCTCAAGAAAATATAAAAAAAAACCCGATTTAATATCACCGAAAAATATATTGGTGCAATTAAGTTTTCAGAAACAAAATGATACCACCCAGTGAGAATTTGGCCTAAAGCTTCTAATCTTTTTAGACTAAACCTCGAATGCATTTTTTTTCAGAGGTACATTATGGGTCCTAATTATATTTAATTAAGAAAAACTTATTTGATTGACATTATTAGAAAAAAATATAGATTACTCAGTCTTTAATGTTAGTCTATGATTAACTTAAAAAAAATATGTATTCACTTTGTCGATCTATTATGAGAAGCCAGAAAGAACACCTTCACGCCTAGCGTAAAACGCGCAAGCGTAAATGTGCTGGCGTTTATGCTTCGACTTGACGACTTGTCGATCTTTTGAGCGAGAACGAGCCGGGACTTCAAATTTGATGTTCAGATTATGATTACGTATAAAACCAAAAATGTAATAGGAAAAATAGGGTAAAAATAAGACTAAAAACACAAATATGCCTATATCTCTGGAAATACATTTTGGAAAAGCTTCAAATTTTGGGCCTAAGCAGTTTATGGCGCATGTTTTCGAATGGATTTTTGTTTGAAACTGAATTCTTTTAATGTATAGGGTTATCTGTAAAATAGTCCAAAAAATACCTCTAAAAATGGCTTTGACCACATTTACTGGTCGAAAATTGTAAATCGAAAAATAAAATGTTCGTCTCCGACCCCACGGCTACAAATCTGAAATATAAAAATTGTGGGTTTTACGAGCGGTTTTCCAGTGATGGAAGACACAAATTTTTAAGAGCGGATACAGACATCGCTCATGTATTTCAAAAAAAGAGCTCTCAAAAATCAGACTTTGAGCTCCGGGTTTCGGGCCAAAATTCAATCGAAAGAGCGCATCCTAACCTTCAAACTAGACATAGGATTTTTTTTTCTGAGGCGATCCCTCGCCGTGCACGATTTTTTTAAGATTTCTGAGAAAAACGTTTTTCCAAAAGCAAACCTTGAACCTATTTTTGTAAAAAAGGCAAAAAGCTTTGATCGCTGACGCCTTAAAAAAAACTCAACTCTCGCTTAATACGCCTTCATAAGAATTATTTAAAAAAAATACTATGAAAAAACTGAAGTTTAGCTTAATAAGGCCTCATTAAAATCTCGAAAAATCGAAATCGCACTAAAATCGGCCAGCTATTTTTATTTTAAAGCCTTTGACTAACTGGATAGGCCCCTCCTGGATTTTGTTAGTAAAATACTTAGATCGTTATCAGCCAGATCCAAATCCAACTTTGACTATGTACGCCAAAGTTTTTTTTTATATAGGGTCATTTCTCCCCAACTGGAAACAAAAAAGTACAAATTCGAAATCTACTTTTCTGATCCTGCTGAAATTTGGCGAAACTGTTTATCATTTCGAAACATGAAAAAAAAATCTATTTTTTGGCACTGCCCCAAAGTTTTACGATTTTCGCCAATTAAAAAAACATTGTCAAATATTTTGGAAAAAATGATAGAGCAATATTCGACTGCAATTTTTAAAAGAAACTTGACGCTGATTCAATTCAGCGTCATCATTTTGATTAATATCAAACATGGCACCATTTTGAGCAATTAGAATAAATGATGCAAGGATGGATGTAGGTAAATTCTGCTACTTTAAGCTTATACATTTTAAATTCTCCAGAGATTTCAACTTGCCCTAACAAGTAAAGTTCGATTCGAATAAACAATTTGATGACGCCATATAATTCAGCGTTTCTTAAAAAAAGCAGTCGATTTTTGCTTTTTGTATCCACGACATGGCTATTTGAAAACTAATTTAAAAAAAATAGATGAAAATCGTAAAACTTTGGGGCGGTGCCAAAACGAAGGGATTTTGCATGTTTCGATAGGATAAACAGCTCCACTAAATTTTAGGCATGTTCAGAAAAAGTCAATTTCGAGTGGCGTGAAATGGCCTCGCAAGCATTTGTATGGGCAGCTGTCAAACTTCTATGGAAACTTGTACGGACAAATCAATGTTTTTTTGACGATATTATCTTTTTTATCTACAAACTGTTCTCTGAAATGAGATTGATTCGAAAATGTTTAAAAATGTTATTGTGTGATATGACCGAGGATTGAAAAAAAAGTTGTTGGTTGGTATGTTACATTTGACAAGAAAAAAAATATCCATCAGCTGAGCAGTTCTCTACGGAATCGGTCTTTTTTCTTTAATTTTAATTTTTGTATTTTTTAAACCGGCTGAAACTTTTTTGGTGCCTTCGGTATGCCCAAAGAAGCCATTTTGCATCATTAGTTTGTCCATATAATTTTCCATACAAATTTGGCAGCTGTCCATACAAAAATGATATGTGAAAATTCAAAAATCTGTATCTTTTGAAGGAATTTTTTGATCGATTTGGTGTCTTCAGCAAAGTTGTAGGTATGGATATGGACTACACTGAAAAAAAATGATACACAGTAAAAAAAATTTTGGTGATTTTTAATTTAACTTTTTGTCACTAAAACTTGATTTGCAAAAAAACACTATTTTTAATTTTTTTAATTTTTTGATATGTTTTAGAGGGCATAAAATGCCAACTTTTCAGAAATTTCCAGAATGGGCAAAAAATCTTTGACCGAGTTATGATTTTTTTAATCAATAGAGATTTTTTCAAAAAATCGAAATATTGGTCGCAAAAATTTTTCAACTTCATTTTTCGATGTAAAATCGAATCTGCAATCAAAAAGTACTTTAGTGAATTTTTGATAAAGTGCACCGTTTTCAAGTTATAGCCATTTTTAGGTAACTTTTATGAAAATAGTCGCAGTTTTTCATTTTTTAAAATTAGTGCCCATGTTTGCCCAACTTTGAAAAAAATATTTTTGGAAAGCTGAGAAAATTCTCTATATTTTGCTTTTTTGAATTTTGTTAATACGACCCATAGTTGCTGAGATATTGCTATGCAAAGGTTAAAAAACAGGAAAATTGATGTTTTCTAAGTCTCACCCAAACAACCCACCATTTTCTAATGTCGATATCTCAGCAACTATAGGTCCGATTTACAATGTTAAAATATGAAACATTCGTGAAATTTTCCGATCTTTTTGAAAAAAAATACTTTCAAAAATTTAAAATCAAGAATAACATTTCAAACGGGCCAAACATTCAATATTACGCCCATTTGAAATGTTATTCTTGATTTTAAATTTTTGAAAGTATTTTTTTCAAAAAGATCGGAAAATTTCACGAATGTTTCATATTTTAACATTGTAAATCGGACCTATAGTTGCTGAGATATCGACATTAGAAAATGGTGGGTTGTTTGGGTGAGACTTAGAAAACATCAATTTTCCTGTTTTTTAACCTTTGCATAGCAATATCTCAGCAACTATGGGTCGTATTAACAAAATTCAAAAAAGCAAAATATAGAGAATTTTCTCAGCTTTTCAAAAATATTTTTTTCAAAGTTGGGCAAACATGGGCACTAATTATAAAAAATGAAAAACTGCGACTATTTTCAAAAAAGTTACCTAAAAATGGCTATAACTTGAAAACGGTGCACTTTATCGAAAATTCACTAAAGTACTTATTGATTGCAAATTCGATTTTACATCGAAAAATGAAGTTGAAAAATTTTTGCGACCAATATTTCGATTTTTTGAAAAAATTACTATTGATTCAAAAAATCATAACTCGGTCAAAGATTTTTTGCCCATTCTGGAAATTTCTGAAAAGTTGGCATTTTATGCCCTCTAAAACATATCAAAAAATAAAAAATATTAAAAATAGTGTTTTTTAGCAAATCAAGTTTTAGTGACAAAAAGTTAAATTAAAAATCACCAAAAAATTTTTTACTGTGTATAATTTTTTTTCAGTATAGTCCATATCCATACCTACAACTTTGCCGAAGACACCAAATCGATCAAAAAATTCCTTCAATAGATACAGATTTTTGAATTTTCACATATCATTTTTGTATGGACAGCTGCCAAATTTGTATGGAAAATTATATGGACAAACTAATGATGCAAAATGGCTTCTTTGGGCATACCGAAGGCACCAAAAAAGTTTCAGCCGGATTAAAAAATACAAAAAAAATCGAATGACCGAAATCTCAGAGAATTGCTCAGCTTTGATGTTTGTGTTCTTTCAAAGAAAGCTAGAAATCTGGTAAGTTTGGTACGAAAACTTTTTGTTGATTTTGATTTCCCAAAAACTTGATGAGCTTATAGTTTGGGTTTTAAAGAACAACTTTGCTGAAAACATCGAAGAGATACGTCTACACCGCCTTATTTTTTTTTCAAACTAAAATCAAACTAAGGGATTATTATTTGTGCCAAAGCAAATCTCGCTGATGTCTTGGGCATACTTGTTCCTTAAAACACAAACTATAAGCTGATATGCTTGAAAAATAAAAAAAACGGGGAAAACCAAAACGCATAGATAATACGAGTTAATTTCCATTTTGAATTGATTGATGCTCGAGTTCGTTACCAATCTGGCTTAAGCTGTGTATAGATTAAAAAAATGCCCTCTTTTAAAATTTTCCCGAAAAATTAAAGGGCACAACAAATTACTGACGAGAAAAAAATTAATTGAAAACAAAACAATCTAAACTATCAAGGATTCAATAACGTTATTTCCATATTTTCTATCACATATATCACATCAATAATATATGCAAGAATAACAATATTTTCATGAACTTATTGATGTTTAGATATTTTTTTTAGCATTACTGCTACAATATATAAAGCAAATTTCACGTTTTTGTTTGGTACGCATTTGTTGACTGTATACGCCCTTCCTATAACACACATACACCCCTAACGCCTTATGGGGGAAAACACCCCCCATTGAAGAATCCTGGATACGGGCCTGGTATGTATGTATGTATGTATGATCCCCATACCCGCAGGCAACTTGGTCCCGAAACACATGTGAGCGCTAGGTGAACAATTCGATCATCTTTTACTCCATAATCTGTACACCCACGTGCATAAGTTTTTTTTTTGCACGAATTTTAATGCTACAAATACCGGCGTATAGATCAAAATGGTTTCCCGCATCCCTCCCCAAGCGCCGGAAATTTGTAGCGGGTGTAGGGACACTTCGCATAGACGCCCTTGCTCCCATCACGTCACTGAGGGTATGGAGCGACGAGAAATTAATAAGTATGCCCCTCCAGTCGAACCTTCATTAGAGAAGCAGGCAATCGACAACTCACAGTGAACGACCGAGGAAACACCCTACCGCGTATATAGTAAGATTGGCGTGGTTTGTCTTCATTGATGTGTGTGTATGTCAGAATACATGAAAGTATGGTTGTCTTATAAAAAGAACGAGCTCACAAGTTGATAACATTTTCAAAATCAGCTTCTCTTCAACGGTCTCGCATGCCCGCAATACATCGAAAAAGGCCTGTTCCCGCTTGAGCTGCATCAGCTTGCCGACGCCCCACTCGTAATCTGCTCTGTCGTCTTCCTTTCCCTCCTTTCGTGGAAACTGCGGCAACGAAACCTCCCCGCTGCAACTGCGTTCCACCTTAACGGGTTCCGACGAACTAAACCGTGCGCCATGGCTCCGGTTTCCGCTTCGTTCGCAGGGTTTTGACCTCGATGAGTCCATCTACGAGGAGAACGACGACCGCTTCGCTCTCTGCGCTCGCCAACTTTCCAATTTGGGTCAGTTCTCAAAGACTTGTTCATTCCCAGGTCGAACAAACATCCACCCTGGTCATCGGGAAAGTTTCGAAGGCCTTCGCGTTCCATACCTGTTCCGCGACCGACCCGGAACGAGACACGGCCTTGTTTGAACCGTCCTGCTCAAAATCCTCCGCTGAAACCACTGCTTGAACATTTCCACCACGAACAACATCATTCACCACTACACTGATTAGTTCCGGAACCACTTTTAATTTTTTGGAACAACAATTCAAAGAAAAGCAGCAGCGAAAATTTTAGACGTCTTTCTTCAATCATGGACTATGTTCGAGCCTCGACTACGGATCAATTCAGTTTTAGAGCATTAACTTCATGATGGCCGACTAGTTAGCGTCTCAGACCATCAATCCAAAGGGTGTAAGCACGAATCCCACCTGATTCTTAAAGATTTTTTATTCATATTCAAAGTTCAATTCCTGATTCCAAATTTCAAGGAAACCGACCGGGATTTGATCCCTAAACCTTCTGCTTTCGAGGCTGAAGCCGCAACCATTAAGCCACGGAGCCGGTATTTTTTTGCAAATCAAGTTTTAGGGACAAAAAGTTAAATTAAAAATCACCATTTTTTTTATCGTGTATAATCTTTTTCAGTGTAGTCCTTATCCAAACCTACAACTTTGCCCAAGACACCAAATCGATCAAAAAAATCCTTCAAAATATACAGATTTTTGAATTTTCATACATCATTTTTGAATGGACGACAGCTGCCAAATTTGTATGGAAAATTATATGGACAAACTAATAATGCAAAATGGCTTCTTTGGGCATACCGAAGGCACCAACAAAGTTTCAGCCGGATTAACAAATACAAAAATTAAAATTAAAAAAAATACCGATTTCGTAGAGAATTGCTCTTAATATTGGTTGTTTAAAAGGGTCATCTGAAACAGTTTGTGTTTAAACTTCAAGGGTGGATAAGTTCACGTGGTCAGATCGAGCTGAAATTCGGAGTTTAGCCTAGTAATGGATCATTCTTTTGTTTCAGGGGTAAGCAGGTATAGATTTGGACCACCCTATTGCACATGGATATTTTTTTTTCTGTTTTTGATGCGCAGCGTAGTTTACCAGTTTCTACAAACCTTTATAAGCTGTTGTTTCTCGCAAATTCCAAGACCCGCATATAGACTAAATAAGTTAAAATATTGAGGCAAATGCTTTCCAAAGTCTGCTACATCATTATTCAATAACGAAAGCACTGCAATGAGCACCTGTTCACATAAGTTACTGCCCTCCAAATCAGGTAAAGGCTCGTCATTGGCAGCACAGTGACAGAAAAACACTATCACCTTAGCGAAAACCGTACGTATTTCAGGAGACGGTGCTGCTAATAGGTATTCACTAAGGCGGGTAGATGGAGATAGAAGTATCTCGGTGGCGAACCACTGTCTGGCATGTGGGGATGTTTGCAGATGATGGCAAAGAATTTCATACCTAAAAATAAATTAAACATCAATTATGGTCCTCGAACATGTGTGTAAAGTTTCAGACCTTTATTGATTTTTTGAATGTATCCAAGAAAGTTCTTTTGAATCTTCTCCCATTGAAGTTATTTCACTGGGTTTCGATATTGCAAATGGATGATTTGAAGAATAAAACTTACCAATCAATAGCAGCACCACGTACAGTTTTTTTTGTCCGATATCCGGAATGGAACAAAAACTGCGATGTCAACTTCAAACACAGTAATGATAACTCCTCTTCGGCAGCAGACTGGAAAAAGAAAAGATATTTAACATGAATGTTTATGTGACGTTTCATTTGTACTTAATAAATATATTAGGGTGGGCATGAGGTGGTCACTCCAAATATATTGCATTTATTTCATAAGTTGATCCGTATGTGCATCCATATTTACGTGTATTCACGATTTCGCTATAAATTTTATTTCAGTGTTTTTACAGCTGTCATCGCAAACGCGCGCACTGCTGATTGTTTACAAACAAAACAAAAATCCCTTGAATTTTGCCACGTTCTTTGGGCAAGGCACGCTATGTTGAATTCCGAGGAGCAATCGGGACGGGAGACCAAGATCAGTAGGAACCGATCGACCGCGGTGGTGGTGTTGGACTACCAGCGGACGGACAAGCGCACCCTCATCAAGACTACGACACGGCAGACGTACTTTTTGCTCGTGATTGGCCTGGTCGTTCCGGAGAAGCTCAAGCCGGGCAATTAGGTGAGAGTGAACAAGGACTCGTACGTCGTACCTCAGAGACACTTCCAGCAGAGTACGACGCGCGCGTCAAGGCGATGGAGGCGGACGAATTCTTAGCAGTAGTAATAAAACGCGTGGTTGCTGTTTGGTAGTTCGGATTGGAATGTTTATTCTGACGTTTGTGTGAGACAAGGTTTTGGAGTGTAAGGTGTGGCAGTTCCGGTGCACGGTGAATTAGGGTTAGGCAAATTGCACTTATATTCTACACTCAACATCCCGCCTCAATTTGCTATTCCTAGCATCTCCCTCAGCTTCTTGAATCGTGGTGCCGCTAATCCCTTTGTCATGAGATCGGCGACTTGCTCCTCCGTTGATAAGTACTGCAGACGCAGCTTACCGTTGTCGATCAGCTCCTTCACGAACCGATACTGGACGTCGATGTGCTTCATCCTCTTCAGCTTGCGTGGATCAGCTGTGACAGAGATGCATGGCTGATTGTCCTCGTATACGGTGACCAGATGGGGCACCTCGTGTTCGATGGACGCCAGCAGGTTCAGCATCCACATCACCTCGCAGCTTGCTTGGCAAAGTGACATCAGCTCGGCTTCCGTCGACGACAACGCCACAGAAGTTTGCTTGCGCGTCGACCAGTTCACGGTTTGGCCGTGTAGCTTGAGCACGAACCCGGACACGGACTTCCTGTCGGTGGGGTCGTTCCCCCAATCAGCGTCCGCAAAAGCTTCGACTCCGACCGCCGAATCCGTTCGCTGGTAGACCAGCTTGTAGTCCAGCGTACCTTGAAGGTACCGCAGTACGCGCTTCAAGTGAACCCAGTGCTCCTCGGTTGCACTGCTTTGGAAACTGGCGAAGTAGTTGACCGCCGGGCAGATATCCGGTCGAGACGTCACGGTCAAGTACATCAAGCAACCGACCAGTTCCTTGTACAGCTTGTCGGTGAGTTCCTTCGGATCACCTCTCTCGAGGTTCAAGCGCGGTTGCATCGGCACTGGAGAAGACTTGCAGTTTTCCATGCCGAATCGCTTGAGAACTCCCAGCGTGTACGCCTTCTGATCGATGGTCATCGATCCCGCCTTCCTGTCACGATCGATCCGCAGTCCGAGAAAGATCTTGGCCTCCTCCATATCCTTCATCTCGAACTCCGTGGACAGCTTACCCTTCAGGGCCCGGATCGCCTTCAGGTCGTTCCCGGCGATCAAAATGTCATCCACGTAGATCAGCATGTACGTGACGACACCATCCGCCTTCCAGTGGTACAAGCACAAATCGTGTTGGCTCCGCTTGAACCCCAACTTCGTCACGTAATCGTCGAATCGTCGGTTCCAGTTCCTGGAGGATTGCTTCAAGCCATAGATTGATCTGTTCAGCTTGCAAACAAGGTCCTTCCCCCTCTCAAAGCCAGGCGGCTGGCACATGTAGATGTACTCGTCCTGCGAACCGTTCAGGAAAGCGCACTTGACATCCATTTGGTGGAGATGCCAGCCTTCGTGATTCGCCAGGGCCAAGAGTATCCGCAACGTCGCCATCTTCGCCACCGGTGAGTACGTTTCGGAGAAATCGAAGCCCGCCCGCTGAGTGAACCCACGTGCCACGAGCCTTGCTTTGTACCTCTCCACAGTTCCGTCACCGTTTTTCTTGAATTTGAACACCCATTTGTTGTCGACGATCCTCGCTCCGTCAGGGGGCGCCACCAAGCGCCACGTGTCGTTCTTCGCCAGTGAAGTGAGCTCTTCCTGAATGGCTTGCTCCCACTTCGGCCAATCCTGTCGCTTCCGCAACTCACCGACGCTCGAAGGAATCTCGTCGACGTACTCTTCAGCACACAGCGCAAACACGGTCATGTCGAAGTCGGCATGCCATGCCGGGGGCACAATCGTACGCTTTTCTCTCCCTTCAGTGTCACGTTGCGGACTTGGTCCAGCAGGCGTCAGTACCGGGACAGGAACCACTTCGTCTTCTTCGGCACTTTCTTCACCAGTGTTGTACTCAGACTCCGCCTCCGAATCTTCTGGCAGCGCTGGTTCCACCGGCCGCGCCGGTTCGACTTGCTGCACTGGTTCCACCTGGCGAACGACACTTTTCTCCACAACGACCCGCTCTTCACTTGCACTGTTTTCTTCTTTTTCTTTTGTGAACACTAGCTCGTTGAACACAACATCTCGCGCAGTGAAGATCTTCTGGCCGTTCCACACTCGATATCCAGTCGGCCCGTACCCCATGAACTTCACTTTCTCCGTCTTCGAATCCAGCTTCTTGCGCCGTTGCTTCGGCACGTGCGCGTAGCAGTCGCTGCCGAAAACCCGCAGGATCGACACGTCCGGTTTCTTGCCGTGCCACGCCTCGTAAGGAGTGACGTCACCTTCAACCGCTACGCTGGGACTCCTGTTCAGCACGTAGATCGCCGTGTAAACAGCTTCGCCCCACAGATTCCTCGGAAGTCCGCTGGCCGCGAGCATTGCCCGCACCTTCTCCACGACGGTCCGGTTGAGCCGCTCGCTCGATCCGTTTTGTTCCGGCGTGTACGGAACCGTCGTCTCCAACTGGATCCCCTTCGACTTGCAGAATCTCCGCATCGCATGGCCAGTGTACTCTCCGCCGTTGTCACACCGGAGTCGTGAAATCCGCTTGCCGAAGTACGCCGTGGCCATCGCTTCGTACTCGACGAACTTCTCCAGCACTTCGTCCTTGGTCTTGAGCAGGTAAACAACGGCCAGATGCGTAAAATCGTCAGTGAAACTTACGAAATACGCATTGCCGTCCCACGTCACGGGTGTGACGGGGCCACAGACGTCGCTGTGCACAACTTCTAGTGGACGCCGAGCGCGCTTCTCCGCCAGCTTCCGGAACGGTTCTCGTGTCTGCTTCCCGGAGATACAGCACTCGCAGATCACCTTCTCGGCACCGTTCTCAATCTCCGCGATGTCCATGCCGTCAACCATCTGCTTCCGTACGAGCTTCTGTAGATTCTCGTTCCCCAAGTGGCCGAATCTGTGATGCCACAGCTCCAACTTCCGGCACACCCGGCCAGACACCAGCGCTTGTCCGTCGGATTCCCGGCGCCGGAAATCCATGGCGTACAGCTTGCCGAAATGTCTTCCGGTGGCAACGACGTCCCCGTCTCGCTCGACGAAGATTTTTCCTTCGTAGAAGATCACTTTCTTGCCGCTGTTTTCGAGGCGTCGCAGCGACAACAGGTTGAGGGTGAGCTCCGGGATAAACAGCACATCCTCTATCGCGATCTCGATCATTTCGCCGCCAACCGTGGATTGGACATTCACCCTGCCCTTGTGCCGAGCCAGCAAGTTGATTCCGGCCTTCGCAGTTTGTATCACCACCGGATCCTCCAACTCCTGCAAGCTCTCGAACATCTCCTTGTCGTTCGACATATGCTCGGAAGCTCCGCTGTCCAAATACCATCGAGAATCTTCTCGCGAGCTCACGGCCGCGACTTCTTGCACGTCCGCCACGAACGACACGGGATTGGATCCCAGGTTCGCCTTGTGCTCCGGCTTCCTCCGCTGTTCCGGCTTCTTGTCGTTCCGCTTCGGACACTGGTTCTTCTTGTGCCCGACACCGCCGCAGGAAAAACACTTGAACTTCGGCTTCGAATGGCCCACAAAAGCAGCGTCTTCCGTTTGTTGTTCTGCACGCTTCCCCTTCTGCTTGGCCTCGAAATCCAGATAGTTCCGCCGGACGACGTCCATCGTCAGTTGGTCCGACATGACGCTCATGACCGTCGTGACGGTGTCGTAGGAATCCGGCATCGTCAGCATCAGATGGCAGATCGTGTCCTCCTCATCCATTTTCGCACCAGCACCCTTCAGCTCCCGGACCAGCTTGTCGAATTTCAAAAAGTGGTCCTGCAGGGGTTCCTTCTCGTCGAACTTCATCGTCAGGAGCTGCTTTTTCAGCAGGTACCGGTTCGTGGTGCTTTTCCGCTCGAAAACTGCGCACAGCCCGTCCCAAATTTCCTTCGGGCTCTCCTTTCCCTTGACGTGCTCAAGGTGGCTGTCCGCGACCAACTCGACGAGCGCGTTCGCGCACCGGTCGTCCTCCTTCATCCGCCGTGCCTTCAAAACTTCCTTGGCTGCCGCTTGCGCGTCCCCTTCCGGAACGTTCCAGAAGTCCTCCTCCTCGGCCGCCTTCTCGATGCAGTGCCTCAGTCCCAACGTCTTCAAGTACCGGAGGACCCGGTAACTCCAGTTGCTGAAGTTGCTGCCATCGAACTGCCGAATCCGGACGGTTTCAACTTTTTCGCCCATCGCGCACGACTTTCCGCCAAACTTTTCGCACGAACTTTTTCCCGAACTTTCTAGGTTATGGCTGGGGCCCGTAACCTCTTAGCAGTAGCAATAAAACGCGTGGTTGCTGTTTGGTAGTTCGGATTGGAATGTTTATTCTGACGTTTGTGTGAGACAAGGTTTTGGAGTGTAAGGTGTGGCAGTTCCGGTGCACGGTGAATTAGGGTTAGGCAAATTGCACTTATATTCTACACTCAACACGAATGGCCCACCGAGCAGTACTCGGACATTGGCGGGTTGGACAAGCAAATTCAGGAACTGATTGAAGCCGTCGTGCTGCCGATGACGCACAAGGACATGTTCAAGAACCTGGGAATTCATCCAAAGGGAGTGCTGCACGCTTTCGGCTGGTACATGTGTGGCGCAAACAATGTTGACCTTCCTGAAGCTGGCCGGCCCGCAGCTGGTGCAGATGTTCATCGGAGACAGTGCCAAACTCGTCCGGGACGCGTTTACACTATCCAAGGGAAAGTCGCCGACGATTAAAAAAAAGTTTCTTGGATTTTCTTTTTATTTATTTTTTTTGTATTGTTAAATATGATGAAAAAAAACAATAATCATGAGACAACGCGTTGCGTTGCGTACGGTTGCAAATTATTTGCCGAATTTGTCATTTGTCTGACCATGTGCAGAAGCACCTTAAAGTTGCACGCGGGATCCTTCTGCTGGAGGATTTTGTAAATATCCACATTATTGACCTTCACTTGAACTCCATCCTCCACTCCGTTCAAACAATTTGACTTGGACGTTTGAGTCCCGTTACTCACGTAACCATCCTGATCGGCACTCTTTTCAATCGCAACTTACGACGTCCTCCGCTGATACGTACGAATTGCCTCCAGCGAACAATCTCGAATGCCGCGTAGCCTCAACGCGTGGTCAATTTCCGACTTCGCTGGCGTTCGCCGTACAGCAGCCAAAACGGTTGCTCCTTACCGTCAAACTGAACCATCCCCTTCCGCTCCGGACACTTCATCAGCTTGTTCAGCTCGTGCATGTGGTTGTGGTTGTCGATTGATCCCCGGTGGCCAACATTCCCTTCGCGTCAATCTTCAGCTTCACGCGACAATCTTCTGCACTGAACTCAATCCCACAACGAACTCCCGTCCGACAAGACCAACCGAAGATCGAACGAATATTCCTCAAAGCGACCGTGCCGTGACCTTCTGCTTTTCCCCACGCTTCTCTCCGTTATCCGCCATCGAACTGTCCGACTCAAAACCCTTACCCCCTTCCCCATTCTCGCTGCCAATTCTGTACGAATCCGACGAATCCATCACGTCCTCCAGCTTCACCGTGCCGGCCGTCGGCGAAAATTCCGTCCGAAATGTAGCCAACTCTTTAACACCGCCCACACAATCCCCGCAAATCTCCTTCACCGTGTCCCAGCGGTTGATCTCAACCCCTAAACAATCCCGCACCGTTTGCGCCTCATACGCCACGCTCCCGCCGCCGCCCGGAAATAACTCGACCAACGCCGCCCCGCCATCCGCCTTCAAGTAGAACCGGCACACATCCTCGTCTTCCTTGTCCTCCAGCCCGTTCTCGACGTAACTGTTGCAGTGCAGGTCTCGCGTCCGGAAGGCATGCTGCGCGTTGACGCGTTCGGCACAACCGGCGCAAATCCGCACCGTCGGATCGACCTCCGGTGAAATCTGCGAAGGCGGAACGATTAGAAATGAAGCAAAAGATCGGAGGATTACTCACCTCAAGTCCGAGGCAGTCGATGGTCGTGTCGGCAACTCTGGGTCGGAGCGCAGATCCGCACTGGGCTTCTTGCACAGATTGCTGGTGGATTGCGGGGAAGGTTGTTGCGAGGATCGGTTCCGCAAGTGAAAAAAATTCCTCAAGCTCGAAAAATATTGGAGCGGTGACAGTTTGTAAACGAAGGAAACAAACAAGTGACAGTTCTTAACTGTCATTATCCACACTGAACAAAATGTTGTGCCGAATATCGTGCAGGTGAATAATATTTACCTATATTTACGATATTTACGGAATATTGACGGAAGTAAATTCAATGCGCTACAGATCAACCTTGTGCCCAACCCCGTGAGGGTGGGTCATTTTTTTCGAAAGTGCTCGGATCCGGCTGCAATAAAGTCCATCTTGTAGAGGGTATCCATCGGGACTCTCATACCAAATTTGAGCTCATTTGGTTGAACACTGGCTTGTCGCTCGGGGGTTAAAGTTTACATGGAAATTACTATGGAAAACGCGAGCTTTAACTTCAAACGCTCATACAGGCTAAGCGACAAACTATAGTCCACACTTACACTAGGTAGCCGTGTCGGGGGTGGTCCAAGGAACATTTTTCTCAAAGGGTTCATGGTCATCCGTTCAACCCTGAGTTTGCGCAAAGCCGAAACATCCGGCGACGCCGGAATCCTTCAAAATCTCAGTTTTAACGGTCAACGCATGCTACGAAACTATGACAGAAGCATTTTTCCCGAGCATGCGTAAATAACAAAGGAAATGCGTAATAATACCTTTCTCTGGTATCAATACCAAATTTTGGTATTTCTGGACCCTTTAAAATTTGTCTTAAGGATTATGCAAGAGCAAAATGTAGTATCATACCAATTTAAGGTATATTGCAAAATTGCAGAATTTGTCAATGGTTGAACACCACATTTTGGTATTACAGTATTTTATCAAATTCCTCTGAAACTATGGGAAAATTTTGACCAATTTTGACAAAATATTTAATTTTGCGCTAAAATGATGTCTCAAAACAAATGCTTTCATTGAAAACCGGAAATTTCAAACTTGATTTTAAACATTTTTGATATACCCCCTAAAGAAATGACTTGAAATTGTTTAAAATTTTCTAAGTCAGGATGCCACATTTTGGTATTATTTTGATATTGAAGTGTTTCATCAAATTCCTCTGAAACTTTGGAATTTTTTTTTGTGGTTTGGTTGAGCGTTTTAGCAGAATGCATTACTATGAATACAAAGAGACGAGTTGTTCCTTTTAATTCCGCTATATATTTTTAATATCTTGACAGATACGTATTTCGTCTACTACTTGCAGACTTCATCAGTGTTCTGTTCTCGACTGAAGGTTCATCGCTGGGGTATCCGTATTTGTAGTTACTGTAGGTACTACCTCCTTGTTCTTCTTTGGTGCCTGTATAGGTAACAGCTTAAACAGCCACGTTGAGCCGTTACCTGAATCCTTGTTGAGTAAACGTTTGTTGCCTGCCTTGAAGATTTCCAAACTTTCGGCGACAGCAAGCTTCGATGGGTTCGTGATGTGTCTTAAGATGACTCTTAAGATGACGCGGTCATCTTAAGACACATCACGAACCCATCGAAGCTTGCTGTCGCCGAAAGTTTGGAAATCTTCAAGGCAGGCAACAAACGTTTACTCAACAAGGATTCAGGTAACGGCTCAACGTGGCTGTTTAAGCTCCCGCATAATCAAAAACCATCGGGGGAATAGTCCAAACTATATTACTACTAAAAGAGATGTAGTTACCACATACTTAACCATTATCATATAGTTACGGCACTATACAAAACCATAACGAAACTGATCGTCAAATGATGACGTTTTTATTGAAGTAAATCTAATGATTCTAACTATTTTTGAACTATTTGGGGTACAATAACCTTACACTAAACAGTTCGGATTGTTTAGACAACGTGACTCAACGAAAAAATGTACAAATAGTTCAAACAATTTATCAACTTTATTGAGAACAATATAGCAAAATTCCACAGATTTTAGATTTTTATAGTCAGAACCTGTAAGAACTAAAAACCTACTATAAATGCTATAGTAGAACACAATTGATGGCGGCCACATTTTTTTCGATAAGTTTGTATAATCCAAATAATTTGTCAACTTACATGAAGTAAAATTACTATACACCATACTATTTTGAATTAAAAATTTCTATAAGTCCAAATAGTTCAAACAATATTTCAACAGTATGGAGTACAATTACAGTTTGTTATATAATCCAACTATATGTTAAACGATTGGTACAAAAATTTCAACTTTTATCAAGTAAATTGATCACAGTCGATTCCTCTGGATGATAGAGAACCTTCAACACCCCCACTTCTCCTCAGATTATCAGAAAATTCCCCAAAAGAAGAAAAATGTTACGAGGGCTCATGAAATTGACTTTCACTATTCCAGAAAAAGTAGGCATGCTGTTCTTACCATACACCAAAAATATGTGTACTACATGGTGGACTATTACTGTTCACTATAAAATGAGTCAATTGTTTGGACTACTTGGACTTATCGAAAAATACTTGCCCCCGAGCTTGCTCCCTTCTAACACAACATGTCACCAAAACCACTGAAAAACCACCAACAGATATAGATCAATCGGATAAGGCGGCAGCAGTTCGGCAGCAACGTAAATAACATCACATATAATGGCGGTAAACATTCACCAACTATCGATAGAACTTAAAAATCAAATTTGATTATATCCGAAGTAGTTATCACAACAATTGTAGGGTTCATTTTTGCGGTTTTTTTAAAGTGTCGGCAAAGTAGTGTCGGTAAAGTAGTTTTTCAGAAACTATATAGGGAATAGTCAATTTTTTGGGCAATGACTATTTGACGTAAAATCCAAGTTTATAAAAATATTTACATATGTATGAAAACCTCATATAGTTTTCTGCCTAACAACTAATTTCTCATATAGTAAAATCGACCTAAACTATTTTGGGAATGGAATTAATGGTTTGATATATCGTACATATATAGTTGGGTTACAATTTAATGAATAGTAGAGACCATTTGATAAATAGTTGAGTAACTATTTGTCATAAAGTAGTTATATAGTTCATGACTATGCGGGCTGTTACCTATACAGGCACCAAAGAAGAACAAGGAGGTAGTACCTACAGTAACTACAAATACGGATACCCCAGCGATGAACCTTCAGTCGAGAACAGAACACTGATGAAGTCTGCAAGTAGTAGACGAAATACGTATCTGTCAAGATATTAAAAATATATAGCGGAATTAAAAGGAACAACTCGTCTCTTTGTATTCATAATTTTTTTTTATAAATTTTCACGAGATAATTAATTTTTTATTGACTTGAAACCCAAAAATGTTAAAGCTCATTTTCATATTTTTTTATATACCCACTAAGTTTTTTTCAAACGTTGAAATTTCTCTAAGTCGGGTAACCAAATACTTTGAAAAACGAGTTAATCAACAGATTATTGAATTTTGGTGAATTTCAATCCTTATTTTTCAATCATGTTATTTTTCAGAATCTTCAAGAACTTCAAGCACAGGCCGTTCATCAATGACAAATGAATTCGATGTGGTGAAGAATATCACTAACAACAACATGGAATCATCAGGTGAGTAGATTTGGCTGTTGCATATGGATCATTTCCGTGTTTTCACTAACTGCAACTGCTGCACTAAAATTGGTATGAAAATACCAAATTTTGGTATTACTTATGCAAATACCAGCGACCAAAATGTGCCTTTGGTTGCCCAATAATAGATGGTAAAATACCATGAAATCAAACCAAAATCATGTATGTGGAAGACCACAGGAATACCAAAACCTGATTTTCCAAGGGCGCGGTGGTTGGTCACTTTTTCGTTTGACACTTTTTTAGTTTGTACCCCGTTGGTTGGTCAAAGTCAAACTAAAAAGTGACGAACTGTCACTTTTTACACGGCGCTCACGCGTACTATCAAAACAAACGTTTGGTAGTATGTGTGAACTCCGTGTAAAAGGGGTGTCAAACTAAAAAGCGACCCCGTTCGTTTGACAACAGTTGGTGTACCTAAAAATAAAACCATGGCAATACCAAGTTTTGGTATTCAAGCAATGTTCAAAAATCCAGAAGACCTCAACTTGGTATTGAAATGGTTTTATTTTGCCCTTGGTTTGGTATTGTTGTGCCCTTCCAAATACAAGACTTTGGTATGATTTCATGGTATTTTACCATCTATTACTGGGAAACCAAGTGCACATTTTGGTCTCTGTTATTTGCCCAAGTAATACTAAAATTTTGTATTCCCGTGTTATTTACCCCTGCTCGGGTTTGAATGAATGAAAAACGCGACGCGGAACGTCAACAAACTAAAATGGAAGCAAAAAAGAACGGTTCGTGAGTGTTGTTTTTATTTTTTGCATTAAATAAAAAATGATTCAAAATTATCGTCTTACAGGTTGATCGTCGCACATGGCCAGCGGAATCGATGGCAAGGGGTTCACGAAAGGAGTCTTCGGGATAGAGAGGACACGTGGAGGTAGTTACGGTTGGATATTATGGAGGGAAGTGGTTGGTCGACGCCTGGCAGGGCCAGCGGCATCGTCGGCGGATTTTCTCCGGAAGAGCCAACGGGAAAGACAGAACAGGGATGGATTGCTTTAATGAAGCGGTTATCATCAGCTTTCCTGGATACTATTCCTTTTTGATAAACATACTAAAGAATATAGCTTTTTTATTTATTTTGTAGACCTTATTGGCCTTATTTTATTCAAGTTTCATGAATATCTTTAACATTGTATTACTTGAACTTCTACTGCACGCCATTCTTGGTCGCGTTGTTGCAGATGATACGGCTCTTGTAGCTTCGGAGCACGTTCTGTACGATCCTGGACTGAACCAGTTCCACCTCATCGACACTCCTTCCAGTGAATCAGGAACAGCCGTGCGCCGTCCTCTTCGGTCACTCCTTTCAACTTCTCCACCACGTGTCCTTTTCGATTCCGTTTTTGGCCTTTGTGCGTTTGGCTGGAACCACCGGAGGTGGGGCTATGTCCTCCAGCGTCAAACTTTTCGGCGCTCTTGGCAGTCTCTACAGTTTCTGTGGCGCTTTCTCAGCATTTTCTCTGGCCCGAACCATGTTTGAGTAAGAGTCCGTCGAAGATCGCTCTCCATGGCTGCTGGCCCACTTCTCGCCATCCTCGTGCGCATTTTTTTTTTCCAAAACCTGGCAGTTGAGATTTTTCTCAGGTTCCCAGGAGTTTTCGGAATCGTCGCACCCCTTCCACTTGATCTGAAACTGGACTCATCAGAGCTTAGCTTTTTGATCCGATCCGCTTATCAAATTGCTTATTAATTTTTTTTACCATATTTTCAAATAAAAACACCTTGTTGGGAGAGCACAACCCCTCACTTATTGCTTCCATTTTAGTTTGTTGACGTTCGGCGTCGCGTTTTTCATTCATTCAAACAATGCTTCTGTCATAGTTTCGTAGCATGCGTTGACCTTTAAAACTGAGATTTTGAAGGATTACGGTGTCGCCGGATGTTTCGGCTTTGCGCAAACTCAGGGTTGAACGGATGACCATGAACCCTTTGGGAAAAATGTTCCTTGGACCACCCCCGACACGGCTACCTAGTGTAAGTGTGGACTATAGTTTGTCGCTTAGCCTTTATGAGCGTTTGAAGTTAAAGCTCGCGTTTTCCATAGTAATTTTCATGTAAACTTTAACCCCCGGGCGACAAGCCAGTTTTAAACCAAATGAGCTCAAATTTGGTTTGAGAGTCCCTATGGATTCCCTCTACAATGGACTTTATTTCAGCCGGATCCGAGCAATTTCGAAAAAAATTACCCACCCTAAAATATATACTCACTTGTTTTTCATTTTCGCCACTAAGCATTTGGGGTGAGCTAGCTAACTTCTTCATAAAGGTAAAAAATTCCACTGAAAACATACTTTTTGCATGAAGAAATCGAATATTTTGAGTCCTGAAATGAGATTAAAATAATTTAATATTTACTAAAAGAATCATATAGTTAATAAAGTTTGGTTGGTTTTACTATTTGCACAACGCGTTAAGCACAAGTTGAGAAAATTCTGTTGATTCGTAACTAAAGGATTCTGATTTTTGGTTCATCGAGTCGCTTGAAAGATTTGACCCCTACAATACTGTAACCGTCGGGACTTCACTAGTGAAGGTCTCCGCGACTATCGCGTAGTAAATTCGTAAAAATACCATGCTTGGGTAATGTTTGTGTGTCTGGTGGTTTTCTCCCAGCGAAGACCCGGCTCATCGTCCACCAACAACATCCCAGTGTGCAGCCAGCGCTACCAACGAACTTCCATAACCCGCCACCAGAGGAGCTGTTAGCTGTGGGTGGGGAGGCGAAAGGAGTCGTGACAGGAAGGATCGGGATCAGGGGTGAAGGCTCGGATGAAGATGGGGAGGCAAGGGGAAGAACTAGGACCGCCATTATTCTGGGAGTCCGCGGGATCGTTCTATTCCCCGGACGACGCCAAAGCGAACAGATCGATCGACTACCATCTGTTCCGCCAAGTTATTTTTAATAGTGCCTAATAGTGCCCATCAGTGCCCAGAAGTGCCCAGCATCACCAGCTGGACCAGTAAGAGAGCAACACCGAGTTGCTAGAGTGCAGGAGTTGATTTGGAGGACACCAGGACCCCTTGTGTTTGGTGATAACCGTCTCAGTACCAACGACGGCTCACCCATGTCGCTGACACCTAACGGGGACTCAAACCACCTCGAGTCTCCCCGAACACAACCGTTACCGGGATAATCTGCTCGACCTGTGCCTATCCGGGGATTCCGGGCACCCTCGACGGTGTACCGAAGGCCACAGCCGTAACCATCTGTGGTGAGGCCAGGACGAAGAAGGAGGGAGCGGAAGTGTGTAGCAGAAACAGGAAGGTGGACATCGCCGGCGAGCTGCGATCGACGACGGGGCCCCGAAGAAGAAGTGAAGAAAAAGGTCAGATTAGTCTGTAAGAAAGTGGGAGGAATAAAGAGAAGTGTAGAGAGAGAGAGAGAGAATAAAGTGTGCGACCGCACACCTTGAGTTTTACATTGGACATCACAAGCATTCCCCAGCTGCGCGACTTGACTAAAGGCGTGCCGACCCTGAGGGCCTTGAACTCTGGGAGTCTCTGTGACGCTCAGTAGTCGGACAACCCCGTAAGTTACAATACAGACGGGAATACGGGAAGGTCCGCTATATTGATTCTAAGACTCGAGTTTTCAAAAGCAGTTTTAAGAAAACGTAGTAACGCAAAAGTTTTCTGTTTGTTGCAGATGATAGCAAGCAAGAAAAGTTTTTGTTTGGCAGACGGTAAATAAGTCATAAGCAAACAATCTGTCCAGTGTGTGATTTAAGTCGCAGAGAAATTTTGATCGGGACGTTGGCCTTATTTGGAGCAGTTCGTGATGTGAATTTCGGTCTATCATTTTTGGCTTTTAACGATGTATTTTCTCGATTGATATTGTCGACCTGTGATTTTCAAGGAGTGCTGAAAAAGTTTTACCAGATGAAGTTTTTTTTATTTCTAGCCGGGAAGACGGCGATTTTAAGGAAAGTGAAGTGCGAATGAAGAATCTGCTTCTTCTTCTACTTCTTTGTGCGCGATTTTAGTGTCTTGTTTGTTCAATTGCGCCCGTGCAGCAAAAAGTCAGTTGAAGCCATTGTAACCGTTGCTGGTCGGTCTGGTGAGCGTGAGATTTATGCGTCACTTCCAAAGGGAGATCGCACGCCATGTTCGTTTGCCCGGTCGAGACTCTTTTAAAAGATGAGCACATTTTGAATTGATCCTCATTGGAAGATTCAGGATCGAACTACCACTAAACTAAACCGAGAATCCGTCACTCCAACCACTAGAAATTACCCAGACAATTTACTCCAGTGTGTTGCTTCTATGCCTGAAAGCCCTGAAAGCTCATCATTGACAGTTCCGCCACCTACCAACAGGCAGCATGCCGATCGTGACAGTGCAATCGACGCCATGCTCTGGCATTTAGAAACAGAACGGAATAAGACGACGAAAAGCACTGTAATAGTCTGAACACCACTGCATTCCCAACATACCCATTCACACTTAATTTCCATTTTTATTACCATGCCCGGACCTCGCACAACAAGACCAGGTTTTGTCTTTCAAAACACAAACCCTGCCTGGCTGTAGAGCCCACACACAGTTAGAACCACTTGGCGCAAGCATAATTGCTGATGCTTGCGTATAACCTTTTTCGAACCATATTTCGGTTCATCGACAATTGGCCGGGACGCTGACTCCTGCTGAGCCAGCGCAAGGGTTCAACCCAGTACAAGCCAACTCCAGAAGTCTATACTGTAGCACGTAAGTGTCACCACTCAAATTACATGTGATGCAACAAATTTGACTCGTATAAATACCCGAGTTCAAATAAACAAAAATGAGTCTTTTCGGCTGGAACATCAAGGCGACTTGTCTACTTTATTTCGAGCTCCGAGCTGGTTACTGCTCCTCGCAGTCTACCACACCTTGGATAGCTCTTAATGCAAAGAAAGTCCCTGCAGGTTTCCCCGCGGTTCTTTCGCCTCGCACTGTCGAACGTTTGAGATATTATAGCACATAGGTGGAACTCCATATATTCGGATAGCTCAAAAACTGCGACGATAGTTGGGTTCAGTAACTGGTATAGTGGAAATTTGTCCATGCTTGCAACGCCTACTCAGCAAAAACAGCTGAAAAATTTGAATCATGTATACCACTTGCAGATTGACAGAACAAAACATGTATACCACTTGTATTTTGACAGTTGTTAAGATTGCAGTTATCCATCGTTTTGTACGGAAATATAGAGTTTAAGAGCAATTAAGTTTTTGAACTTTATTTTACTTTATTACAATGTACATTTAATTCAATTTTTAAGGAATTGTTTTAAATTATTCTTATTCAAATTATTGAAAAGAAAGCAAGAATCTAAATAAACGAAATTGTTTTTTTAGAAGATCAACATCTTCTAATCTTCTTCCTCATTTTTATAAAATCCACTGCGGTGAATGATATTTTGAGAAGCCAGTCAAGTTATAAGATAAACGCTACCTGAAGGAATTCTGTTGGAAACAGTCGTAACTATTGCATACAAACAAAAATTGCATGCAATATGTGGAAGTAGCGAACTGCACTGATTCTCCATACAAACTTTGGAGAAAACCGATTCGGCCCTGTCCAAATATTTTGGCAAATATCAAAGAGGATGTGTTTCTTGGGACCCTCAAGTTCATGCTTCCCCTCGAGGAGGTGGGAATGTGCAGAAGTTATGTTGGTCGGTGTTATCAGATGCTTGCAGAGCTGTGTAGTCGGAGTCGTTGGAGTTGGGTCTTTTGGAGAGCTTAAGTCGGTGTCAACAAATTCTGAGAAGCCGGAGCTGGAGCACCACGTGACCTGCAGAATAATGTCCAATTGAGAGTTGGAGTTGAAGTTGGGGTTTTCCGGCAAACTGGGGTATGAGTTGAAGTCGCTAAGTCTCCAAAACCCGGAGTCAATGTCGGATTCGCCACCTTGTCAGAACCCGAAATGAAAGGAAACGCCTCGAAATTACAAGAAAAGCCAGTATTGTGTTTAAAAAAGTTTTATTATATTTTCTGGTCAAATGCTGTCCATGCTCAAAGCTGATCTGTTCGGAGGATAACGCGCTGGAGACGTCTAATACAACATTAGTCAATCATACCACAAAGCATTAAAAAAATCAGTTTGTTAACGTTTCATCTGCGAAATTCTCCAAAACACAGTGCAAAGAGGCATAAAAACCGTACAAAACGGGGTCGAACTGTGAAGTCTATGTTGCTATGGAGACGCGATTTCTTTGCCAACATTTCAATTTGTTTGTTTTAATTTGCTCTTTGTTCTACAACTAATGCTTACACATCCTCGTGGTTTCGCGAAAGGGTAGATAAAATCGTGGTTATCAAAATGAGCGGAACAGATTTTATAGTTGCGAAGCTCTTTTTCGTCCCACATTTCATCGATGTCGCAAAATTCCAGCCATTTTACGAGTACATCCGGTCGCCTGAAAGTAGCAAAAAATCAACATTATTCGAATTAAATGTTTTTAAAAAAGCTGAATACCTGTTCCTGAATGAATAAAATGATGATCAGGCTTCACTAAAGATGCATTTTTTTACTGCACAGATTTTGTTCAGCGTTTTGGAGCAGGAGCAGGAGCAGTAAATAAATCAAAACAACAAACAGCGGACACGCGAAGCCAAACGAAATTTCAAATCATGGCATCCTGCGATTGTGTTTACTTGAGGTAACAGTTCAGTATACCAGTTCTGATCGGACCGAGGGGGCAATGCATATTCCATGTATCCGATGGCTTATCACGATTAAAAAACAAAAAAAATACTCTACAAATGTTCTGGAGCAACACTTAAAAATGGCGCATAAGCATTTTGACAGCTAAAACTATTTTGCAAATTCCGAGGCAACAGGTAACTATTTAACTAAGCACGCAAAGTTAGAAGTTAGCTGGGAAGGCCAGCTATTGATTAATACTTTGAGTTTTGTGAAAAAGTTACATGTTGTCTCGGAATCTTCGAAATTGTATCGGCTGTCAAAATGCTTATCCACCCTTTTCTCGTGTTGCACCAGTGTTCATGTATTTTCAACAATTTTCATTGATTTTTTGTAAGACATATTTCAAAATGTGAAGTTGCTATCTTTTATTGTTTTAATTAACAATAAACAACTCGTATTTTTAAGCTACTTGTTCACTCATCCATAACAGTAAGCCGTCTAGAAATTTCAAAATTGTTGTGTGTAAGGAGTTTTTATTCCAAAATCGGTTCCTTTTGTTGTCCCGCCTCGAATAGACTTAATTATTTATTAAGCCACACCGTATCTGATTCAAAAAATATCCAAATATTGAATTTGTGGTTGCCTCTCAACCAGTCGGCCCGGGTTCGATCCCAGAAGGTCACAGTGGCAAATATTGAGACGAGGTTTGTCTGATCACGCCTTCCGTCGGATGGGGAAGTAAATGTTGGCCCCGGTCTAGCCTAGAGGTTAGGTCGTAAGCTCAGTCCAGGTGTAGGAGTCGTCTCCCTGGGTCCTGCCTCGGTGGAGTCGCTGGTAGACAGTTGGCCTCACAATCCAAAGGTTGTCAGTTCGAATCCCGGGGTGGATGGAAGCTAAGGTGTAAAAAGAGGTTTGCAATTGCCTCAACAATCAAGCCTTCGAACATCTAGTTTCGAGTAGGAATCTCGCAATCGCAAAAATAAAATAAAAATCTAACTGGAAAAACTGTAGCGATTGTTGTGATGTGTCTTTTGAAAGGCCAGTTTTACGATGTTGTCCCGTCACACTACATTATCATTTCATTGCAAACACAAGTACAATATATTGTTCATACTACATAACATTTCTATGTAGGAAAATCAATAGTCTTCCCAAATATGTAAAAACATTGGGAGTTTCTTTTTTATTGTGCCACTTTGGATTTTTTAGAGCCGAAGCAAAATGCAAAATTAAATTCTATAAAAACAAAGCAAATCGTTTTATTGTTAGCTACGATAATGCTAATGTTTCTAAGCGCCCCCTCCCATTTCTCTCCGAAACTCTTCTTCGAGCCCCCCACATAAAAAATATGTAAGGTTTAGGACCCAATTGCATGCCAAATTGTGCATGAGTCAACATTATGTGCTCGTTAAAGTTAAAAATAATAATTTGCTACTTTTTTTTTTGCTGATATGAATTTTTTTAACTACATGCACTACGGACGACCCGTAGCTGAAAAGCTGTCATAAAAACTGGTCGAAAAGTTGGAGCTCTCCACCGCTAGAGGCAGCACCGTGCATATCCCCTTTTTTGAACCTCAAGTTCCACGGATGTGCGAAAAGTGACATGACTTCAAGGTTACTGTAAGCGCGTTGGGCTGTCTTTGTAAGGCTGTATTGGTGAGAACACGCAGAAAAAAATAAAATGTCTATTTTCGCATGAACATTAATTTTTCGAAATGTTTTACCTCCGTGCACAGTTGACGACGAACCCTGTGACGTCACAAAGTTTGTTTTTCTGTTGAGTTCAGTGGCAGACGGGCGATGAGTTGGCTTTGAAGAATCTGTGCCATGATTATGGCCATTTGCAGGTCAAAGGAGCTAATCAATCCGCCGTAATCTAAACGTAACCCAGCACCAATTACCATTCCGATAAGTGGTTCAAATTTTACGGGTGCGCTACGTTCAGAATCTTTTTGATCTCTCAACTTCCGGACTTCCGAGCCCGGAGGTAGGTAATTAATTTTACAATTGAATTTGGGAAATAATAAAACAAATTCTTCTAATTCTTCTAAAGAAGCCGCCATCGACCGACCGGAATCGAAAGAAGCCGTCATCGACCGACCGGAAAGTGTGGGCCTGACGTCCGGATGTCGCAGTCCTGCAATCGATCCGTCTGTTACCGGTGGCGCCGGACTCACCGGAAAGTGCAGCAACACGCAAGTCATTCCGAGGGACATGAGACATGTCTAATGCGCGTTCTGACCTTCGGAGCGCCGAAGCCTTGCCCCTAGTGCAGTGGCCAGTACGTGCTTCAAAAGTCGGTCTACATTTATGCGTGTGCCGGCCATAATTCCGGACGAGGCCAAGCTGCAATTTTTCCGTTTGGCCAAGTACAAATCGGTGAGCGATCGAGTCATTAAGTGCCTTCCGATTCTGATCACCACGATGAAGAAGGTCAAGAAAGAGGAAGAGCTGGCTGATCCGAAGTTCGAGGGCGAGAAGCTCTCAATCTACAACCTGCAGTTTGTCAGTCTTGGCATGACGGAAACCCCCAAAGATCAACACAAGGACAAGATCCTCAGGCTGAGCGGCAAATGTTAGAATCAAGGTTAGAATGGCAATTGCACATTAGATTTACAAGTAGGCTATGATTTGGTTGTGAATAAAACCTCACTATTTCTTTAACACCGTTACTAAGCAGTCGATCTTTTCGTTTACTCTGCTAACGGTTATGGGCCCAGGAAACCCTAACCCGGTGAAGAAGTTTCTGGAAAATTTTGGAGCTCGCCGGAAGTGAAGTTCGTTTTGCGAGATGGGGGACGAGAAGCACTTGAAGATCAAACCGTTCGATGGGACCGGTTTCAACACCTGGAGGTACCGGATGCTGAGTTACATGGAAGAGCTGGAGTTGGAACATTGCATCGTGCAAGAGGCGGAAGAAGAGGCCTTCTGGAACATCCCGGAAATGGACAGCGCGTGATGCGATCCTGGCCGTCGAAGCGGATGACCTGTACGACGTGAGTGATACCGGATGTCGGCCCCGAGGGAAAACGGCCTTTGTCGGGAAGCTGAAGTTCAGGCAGAGCACTGGCCGACTGAAGAATAAGAAGGACCATCGTTATACGAAATTGCGCGGCTCGTTGGCACCGGACGTCTTGAACCGGAACAACGGACCGATTGAAAGGCGTTTGAAGCGGGACCTGTTCAAAGCAGAAGCGTTGCTGTTCCCACACTGCTGAGTAGATTGCTCGGATTGTCCAATTGAGGCGGAGTGTTAGAAAGGCAATTGCACATTAGATTCATAAGTAGGCTATGATTTGGTTGTGAATAAAACCTCACCACCAAAATCACCAACAAGATTGCGTCCATCATCTCGACCCCGGCAGAGGTTGAAAGGATGGGCAGCCGCATTCAGGAGGCCAAGGGTATTCAGATCCAGGTCGTGCCGGAAGATTACATCAAGTGAGCCAAGGGTGGGGACATGATTTCATACATCACGAGCAAGTCCATCTGCGATTGAGGCTCCGATCTGCTCAGCCGAATCCCGCAGGATTAAGTTAAATCAAAATCTAAGAAGAGCATCTACATCCAATAACCTTGACATGACTTTAGATTCAGTCAACCAAAGTAATCCACAAGTAGGTTTTAAATAACAGTTAAACCCTACTCCACAAGTAGGTTTTGTATAACAGTTAAACGAACGTTTTATTCATCGAGAAACGATCTAAGGAGATTTATTTGATAAACTCCAAAAACAAAGTCGAGTTCTCGTGTGTTGTTTTGGTTAGTATGCTTTAATATTTGCACAATAGAGTTATCTACGTGCGCATGTATTGCGTGTTTGTACACGAAGGATTTTTAGGTTAAAATTTGTACCCGCCAGCAAAAACAAATGGTAAGCTAGTGTGCGTGAGATCGGGCTTAGATAGCTCTATAGTTTTGGGGGCCATCTTCGTGTTTTCTAGCTTTAGGGAGAGTTCTTTTATTACGTAACGCAGCTAGGGGGGGGGGGAGTGTCAGAGTCTGTTACGAAATGTTACGAAAATTAGGGGAGGGGGGGGGTGATAAAAAATTATGTTACGTGTGTGTGTGTGTGTGTGTGTGTGTGTGTGTGTGTGGTCCAATCCAATACCCGCTGGCCGGCAGCGAAATTATGGGAAAGTATAATTTGTATCAGGCTTTGTTTATGCTGATACAGCTTATATCAGTCCCGGGTATTATGTGGTGATAGCCCTCGCGCTGCTTCCAATGACCCATTTCAGAATGATAGAGCTCCTTGCGGTCCAATTACGAGGTCATTGGGCATTGCTAAAAATCCCAATTTTTACGTTAAGTAATATAAGAACGCGCCCTTACCTACTTTGTACTTTGTGTGTGTGCGTTTGACCTTTACTTCTGTCTGTTTCCCTAACCGAACTCATGTGCTCTTCCCATTTTTCTTCTTGCGGCTACTGCTTCGATATTTCGCGCGCGCTTTTAGAATTCAGGGGTAATCCACGTGTGACATAGAAACACGTTTTTTTTTTTTTTAATTTATATTTATTTTGATTTTCTCTTCCATGTACATTCATTCAGTTAAAATAATATTGAGTGTCCAATCACAATCGATGACTTTTCACCTCAATTTTAAATACTAGCAACTTTCATTTATTCATGAAATATTGTAGCTTTCGCTATTCAGTGATTTCAAATGTAGGAGGTCCTACATGTACAAAAGGGAAAAGGGATACCTTAAAACTAACTTATAAACTATATAAAGAGCGGATCAATGCAGCTGAAGACTGCAATGATTTTTGTCGAAATGCATCAATTATCTTATTGGACATAACATCCAAAGTGTCAACTTCGGCTAATTGATGAAGTTCACTGGTGCTGAACCAGGGAGGAAGTTTCAGAATCATTTTCAGAATTTTGTTCTGAATCCTCTGAAGTTTTTTCTTCCTGGTTGAGCAACAGCTTGTCCAGATCGGCACAGCATAAAGCATGGCAGGTCTGAAAATTTGTTTATAAATTAACAGTTTATTCTTGAGACAAAGTCTAGAATTCCTGTTTATAAGCGGATACAAACATTTAATATATTTGTTACATTTAACCTGGATACTTTCAATGTGATCCTTGTAAGTAAGGTTTTTGACAAAAGCAAGTCCAAGATATTTCACTTGATCCTCCCACTTTAAATATACCTCATTCATCTTTATAATGTGATGACTTTTTGGTTTAAGAAAATCAGCCCTTGGTTTGTGAGGAAAAATAATAAGTTGAGTTTTTGCAGCATTTGGAGTAATTTTCCATTCTTTCAAATAAAAATTGAAAATATCCAAGCTTTTTTGTAATCTTCTTGTGATGACACGAAGGCTTCTTCCTTTGGCGGAGATGCTTGTATCATCAGCAAAAAGTGATTTCTGACATCCTGGGGGCAAATCAGGCAAGTCAGAAGTAAAAATATTGTATAAAATTGGACCCAAAATGCTTCCTTGAGGGACGCCGGCACGTACAGGTAGTTGATCAGATTTGCCATTCTGATAACATACCTGCAGAGTACGATCCGTCAAATAATTTTGAATAATTTTCACGATATAAATCGGAAAATTAAACCATTTCAATTTCGCAATCAAACCTTTATGCCAAACACTGTCAAATGCTTTTTCTATGTCTAGATGAGCAGCGCCAGTAGAATAGCCCTCAGATTTGTTGCTTCGAATTAAATTTGAAACTCTCAACAACTGATGAGTAGTTGAATGCCCAAGGCGAAATCCAAACTGCTCATCAGCGAAAATTGAATTTTCATTAATGTGCGTCATCATTCTATTAAGAATTATTCTTTCGAATAAATTACTAATAGATGAAAGCAAACTAACATAGAAACACGTGAGATTAAAGTTCGAACCTCAAACTTTGAATACGTCCGTCAAGGTTGGACTCGCGTCTGCCGACTCGACACTAGGCCGGCAAATACTTAGGTACGTCAGCTAGGGAAGCGCTCCTTCCACAAGTGCAAATAGAACGGACTCTCCAACAGAACAGATTTTTAAAGTTAAATATATCTTTATTGACCATTCTTGTGATAATTACATTTCATTTACATTCTAAGTGGTATGGCTAAATGCTTTTCATCTTCATCTTCATCATCAAGTTCTGCAAAATTTTAAGATCATCTGGACATCCTAACAAATCACTGGAAAAAAGAATCGTCTTGATTGGTTGAGTTATGCCCGAGAACCAGCGAGTTGACGTTACCGTTCCAACTTTTTTGGAGCCTTGGGAGTTGGAATGTTAAGATAAATCCTCCAAGCGCTCTTACTTGTTCCGTACGAGTTTTGCAACCATGCAGTGTTGTTGTCATCTCGATGAAAATGTTTAGAAGTTCTTTTGGAGAAAACAGGTCACTACCGTCATCTGGGGCGAATTGGGACAAATGTGTTTGCCACTGCACAATAATTGGTTACAGCCGGGACCGTGGTGTAGGGGTAAGCGTGATTGTCTCTCACCCAGTCGGCCTGGGTTCGATCCCAGACGGTCCCGGTGGCATTTTTCGAGACGAGATTTGTCTGATCACGTCTTCCGTCGGAAGGGAAGTAAATGTTGGCCCCGGTCTAACCAAGAGGTTAGGTCGTTAGCTCAGTCCAGGTGTAGGAGTCGTCTCCCTGGGTCCTGCCTCGGTGGAGTCGCTGGTAGGCAGTTGGACTAACAATCCAAAGGTCGTCAGTTCGAATCCCGGGGTGGATGGAAGCTAAGGTGTAAAAAGAGGTTTGCAATTGCCTCAACAATCAAGCCTTCGAACACCTAGTTTCGAGTAGAAATCTCGCAATCGAGAACGCCAAGGCAATGCTGTAGAGCGAATAATTTGAATAATAATTCCGGATCCGACCCAGACTGCTTCAGTGAGTATGGAAGGCTTCAGTGCAATGTTGCAACAACTTATTGAGATGGTCTGACCCATCTCTTAACTCCTTGGAGTTAAGACCGGTGAGTCTATCGCCGTAACAAGCAAGATGTCGGCGGTTTTTGACCACTGATCATACCCGCATGGCTTCAGTGAGTATGGTAGACTACTATGCTGATGTGTTGGAGTGTCCTGGGTTCTCCTAGGACTCCCTGGAGTTATGATCTGTGGAGCTACAGCCGTAACAAGCAAGAGTTCGACGGTTTTTGACCCCGGAACTTACTCGCATAGCTTCAGAGGATTGTAGACTACTTTGTTAATTGCTTGAGATATCTTGGGTCATCTATGGACTCCCTGGAGTTATCATCTGTAGGTCTACGGCTGTTACAAGGGCTCCCTGGAATGGTCCGGTACATCCCAACATAACTGCAATACAGTCTGCCATACTCACTGAATCTTTGCGGTTATGATGCGCGGTTGAAAATCGTCGACCTTTTTCTTGTTACAGTGACCCAAATATCTTAACTCCAGGGAGTCCTAGGATGACTAAAGACATCCCAACAGATTAACAAAGCAGTCTACCATACTGACTGAAGTTATGCGGGTATGTTCCGGGGTCAAAAACCGTCGACCTCTTGCTTGTTACGGCTGTAGCTCCACAGATCATAACTCCAGGGAGTCCTTGGATGACCCAGGACATCCTAACATATTAGCAAAGTAGTCTACCACACTCACTGAAGCTTTGCGGGTATGTTCCGTTGTCAAAACATGTCGACATTTTGCTTGTTATGGTAGTAGACCCACAGATCTTAACTCCAGGGAGTCCTAGGAGAACCCAGGACACTCCAACACATCAGCATAGTAGTCTACCATACTCACTGAAGCCATGCGGGTATGATCAGTGGTCAAAAACCGCCGACATCTTGCTTGTTACGGCGGTAGACTCACCGGTCTTAACTCCAAGGAGTTAAGAGATGGCTCAGACCATCCCAATAAGTTGTTGCAACATTGCACTGAAGCCTTCCATACTCACTGAAGCAGTCTGGGTCGGATCCGGTTTCAAAACCTTGAAGTTCTGACTTGTTTCTATGGGATGCCTCTTGCACAAACGGTTCAAATGGATTAAAACAAGAGAAATCATGTTTCAATCATGCTTAGACATATCAGAACTCATAGTTTTTGCTGATATGCGTCGAATGAAGTCAAGGTGAGTAAAATCCATAATAAAATACAGATTTTATGAATGATTCTAGAAATAGCAAAAATACAATTTTTTGTACATTTTTACCCAAAATGCTCAAACTTCAACAACTTGTAACTTTTGGACCCCGGGGTTTAGAGTGTTGGTCCAGAAGACTTTTTTTCATGTCTCGGCGAGATCTTTCGAAAAAAGTTGGTCCCGTTCGTGTACATCCCTGGACCAAATTCGCCCATTCTCCTTTAAATGCCCGGAACAACATGACCGATAACCTTCGGACGAATGATTCACCCGACATTTTGTAGTGAAATAGTCATACTTGAAACCTATTGCATGGGTTTTTGCCCAAATATGCCCGAGGCTTTGTATACCGAGCTTGAAACTAGCTTAATTATTACAAAATCTTTAGTGTCTTGTTTGTTTTGATTTTACTGACAACTCTTCTGAACATTGTAATCGTCTAAAATCAAAATTTATTTATTTTTGTTGGGTTTAGAACCACTGCGACCATTGAGTTGATCTATTGCGGTATACCCATTTTGTTATCGCAAATTTCAGGATGACACGTTACCATTTAGGGTTGCGGTCATTGGCTGACACTGCGATGCACCCCAGTTTGCCAAGATTTCTAGGATGAAATCAACTACTGTGTCGGGGTTTTCTAGCCAGGCATCATTTGGGACTTGTTACCGTTACGACATCAGCAATCCATTTTGCTAACCATCGCTTACGGTTGCAAATAGGAGTAGGGTTTATTGCTTTAAATTAACGATTTAACTTGTTAGTAGGGCTTTTTAGAATTAGGGATGTTTGTGTTGTTTTGTTTAAAATGATTTGTTATTCGTTAAAATTAAAAGATTAATTCACAAACATATTACAACAGAGCACAGTTTAGGGATTAAGATCAAATAAAGCACACATTACTCGCGAACCGAAGGGAACCATATTTGTAAAAACACTATAACAGCACACACGTTGGGGGGGTATACATCGTGACCCAAAAAGGGAGATTGCTAATTGGGTTAAGGGCATGCATGGGAGAAGGAAAAAGGGAATAAAAGAGGGTTTGCGGCGAGAGCGAGCCAACAATTGATCTTGGGTTCACTGATTAGGCCTTTTCCACATCAACCACGGAGCGAACAAGATCATCATCCCGTCATCAAGTGATCAAGTGTTACAAGTCTATACCGCGTTGTAAGAAGTGGAAAAGAAGCTTCCACTGGTGAAGGCAATTGTATCAGGTATAATTTGCAAAGAACTGTAAACCCCAAGTGTGACCCCCAAATTCCTGGCCAGCTCGCTAATCTCTCCCTTCCTACGTGCACGGTTGGTCCCTCAGGGCCCGTAATTACCAATTTGAGTCCACGATAGCACGTTCGTTGGACCACTAGCCCACGCGGTCAAGCACCTTGCCCAGAAGGGCAGACCGGACTCTAGAAGCCGCGCGAACAGCGCCGCCGTCGGATAGCCTCGTCCCGCCGCTGGCAGGACGACCGACGTACACCAAGCTGTTGGTGGATCGCTCGCCTAGGGAAACCGCATGTTCCTCGGCGACAAAAGCGATCACCCACGAGGTCCAGGTAGCAGCTCGACGACCGGCGATTGGCGAGAGTACGAACGCCGCCGGTGACACCCAACAACGCCAGTTTCGGCCCCAGCGTAGCCGAAAGACCGCCACGAGTTCCAGCAAGCGGCCTCGAGAAGGCCAAGTTCAGCCGACGACGAAGCGCACGTGGCATCGTGCACCGTGCCCCACAACTCCAGCACCAGGCCGTCCAGATCGCAGAATCGACAGGCCGAGAACGGCCGACTTCGCACCGCACGTGGCCTCCCACCGGCCAACCGCAGAAGCCGCCATCTTCAAGAAGCCACCAGCATGCCCCCCGCAACACACACACACACGCCCACAGTGAGTAAAATAAAAACCGTCTAAAAGTGAAAAGTACAGGGTTTGTCCTTTTGATTATCCGAGCCGCCTTGCAAATTAGAGCTCCTTGCTTTGAAAACCACGCCAGTCGCGCAAAAGAGGCCCCGAGCCCACCCCTGTCCGGTCGTGGCTCTAAGACCAACCGGCAGGGGCGTCTTAAGGGCCTCCTGGCCCAGAGGGTACGTTGTCCCGTTGTAATAGACTTATTATGCCCTTATTTATGATCCGTCTTCTTTTTGCAGAAACAGCGCTGCATTCGCAATTCAAATGTTTTGATGTTTCAGTCTCACAGTTACAAATCCGACAGATATCAATTGGACTGAGCCCATTTTTTTTTCAAGTGATATCTAGACGGACAGTGTCCTGTTATGAGACCGATGTATATTACGAGATATTTTTTATTCATATTCATGAGTTGAGCGAATTTTTGTTTGGAGGGGATGATAAACATTTTGGACTGACGCATATCGTTCTTTACCCAGTTCAACTGAATCAACTTTTTCTCCAATTGTGTGAATTCCATATTAAGTGTGCTTTTCGAGACTCCGCAGAATGGTTCTGGGCCTATGAAATGCCCGTCCGAACCTCGTCTTGCTAAAAGGTCTGCTATTTCATTACCATCTATTCCTCGGTGACCCGGGACCCACTACAAATGTACCCGGTTTCTAGATGCTAATTGTTTCAAAGGTGTTCTACATTCCCAAACAAGCCTGGACTGGCATGTTGGCGATTTTAATGCATTCAAGTGTAACGAACCTAATTTCCTACTTAAATTCACATCCTCATCCACGCCCATACATTTCTTCTGAGTTTATAATCCAAACGTACATGTATCCCCGCCTAGCAACAAGGCTGGCGAGGCATCACTAAAGCCAGAGGTCCGTCTCTCCACTACTCTCATTTTAGAACAGACAAAAGAGAGAGAGAGTCAAGGAGGCTCTCACTAATTGATTAATTTCCCCAGGTAGTTACCTTGGCATTCCTGTCTTCGGTTGACTCGGACCCGCACACGTCGGCGACACCTCTCCTCGCCCTCACCCTTACCGATTCTATAATTCCCAGGAAAAGTGCGCAACTCTAATAAAGCACACCTCTTATTAAGTCCTCGGCCCTGGTTCCATATGCATTTGGACTAGGACGCAATCATGCCTGACGATAGCACACAAGGGCATCAATTTATGAAGGGAGGTCAGGGATAAGCAAGTCCGGTAGCAAGTGCGCTTCGGACTATGACGTCACCGTTCGGTGTTTGGGGCAGGTCAAGGCCAAGAGGTTCAAGCGGGAAAAAGACCTCTCGCCTGGGGATGATACCCGGGGAATAGGTAACGAGACCTCCATGTTACTCATCTTCTGGGAAACTAAAAAGTTGCTGGTACTCCTGGGCTCCTAATACACCAAATCTACACATAAGGTCCCAAGCGACATCTAAGTACAGCGCCCAGGGTCCAAAGGTGAAAAACAACAATGGAAATTTCCACTAACTTGATCGTGGGAAAAGTCCAAAGATCACTAAGTAGTGGAAATTTCCGATACCTTTGGAATGTCCACGCGCTCGCGGTTTTTGACCGGAACCAAGGTCACTTCCCCTCCAATTACACAGCGTAACAAAAAAATTTTTTTTGTGATTAGCAGGACGATTCAAAAAACTCCCCGAGGGATCGGCTTCCTGAACACAATGCAACCTGGCCCATGTCTTAATTGTTACCCTAGCTCGAGATATTCAATGCAGAAGTTTTGCATATGAATCACCCCCCGTCGAAAAAATATTTTTTATTTTGTTTTCACTGTAACTTAAGTTCTATTAGGTCTTTTTAGATGCTTCTGGTGTCATTAGACGGTAAATTGTTAGAAAAACCCAAAATATGGTCCCATTGGTCGGTTCCCGTAACCGGTTCCGGTGGAAATCCGGATTATTGGCCAAAATTGTGCGAAATCTTCAAAATTTTGAAATTTGTTGCTCTTTATGCGAAAAAAACATACTATTTCTTCAAACAATCAATACAAACTCAAAAAATGGTTTGTCCAAGCATATCCGAAGGTGTTTTATCGAAAATGTGGCCATGAGAACCGGTTCTGGCCAATCCGGATCCGGAAACTAGAAAACATTTAAGCAGTTTTTTTTCAAAATTCCTATGTGCCAGACAATTTAGAAAAACAAATGTGGTGTTGAAGCATTTTTTGCTACTCTATACTTTCAGAATCCCAAAATATGGCCAAGGGGCCAATGGGAACCTGTTCTGACTGTCCCGGATCCGGGAAACAGTGGTCACATGACATTTTTATTGAATTTATTAAAAAGTTGTTTTAGTTACCAGAATTTCAAAATTCCTTGAAAAAAAATCTGAATTTATTTATAGCCAGAATCAGAAATGTGGCCATCGGGAATCTGTTCTAAATGTTCCGGATCATGAAACCAGTGGACACTTGACAATTTTGTTGAAAATAAAAAAAAATAAGTTTAATTTTTTTTTAAATTAATCTAAATTTTATCAAAATTAGATTCAGACATGTAGCCAAATGGCCAACCGGACCCTGTTTATATATTCCGGATCAGGGAACCAGTGGACAAAATTCAAGATTCCTGGAAAACAAATCAGATCAGAAATTTGGCCGAGTGGCCAACCGGAACCTGTTTTAAATGTTGTTAAAATATTGTCAAATATTTAGTTAAGAAATTTTCAGGATTCCTTAAAATGAATCTGAATTTATTTAAAATCAGATTTATTAATGTGGCAAATGGGAACCTGTTCTAAATTATCTGGATAAGGAAACCAGATGACACTTGACATTTTAATTAAATTTATTTAAAAAAATTACTGGATGTATAAGATTCCTGTTCTATTTTAAATTTATTTAAAATTTCTTTGACATTATAATAAAATTTGTTTTAAAACATAGTTACTGGATTTATAAGATTCCTGTAAAAAATATGAATTTATTTAATATCAGATTCCGAAATGTTGCCAAATGGCTAATGGGAACCTGTTCTTAATAATCCGGATCAGGAAACCAGTGGACACTTGACATTTTAATTAAATTTATTTAAAAAAAAAACATAGTCACCGGATTTATAAAATTTCTGGCAAAATTCTGAATTAATTAAACATTGTTTTGACAATTTAATTTCATTTATTTTAAAAACATAGTAACTGGATTTATCAGATTCTTCGAAAAATCAGGGAACCTGTGGACAAAATTCAAGATTCCTGGAAAACAAATCAGATCAGAAATTTGGCCGAGTGGCCTACCGGAACCTGTTTTAAATAAAATAATGTCAAATATTTTAATTAGGAAATTTTCAGAATTCCTTAAAATGAATCTGAATTTATTTAAAATCAGATTTATAAATGTGGCCAATGGGAACCTGTTCTAAATAATCCGGATTAGGAAACCAGTTGACACTTGACATTTTAATTAAGTTTATTCAAAAAAAGAGATATCGGATTTATAAGATTCCTGTTTAAAAAATCAGAGTTTATTTAAATTTATTTTTACATTTTCATTTAATTTATTTTAAAGACATAGTTACTGGATTTATAAGATTCCTGTAAAAATCTTAATTTATTTGAAATCATTTTGAAATTTTAATTAAATTTATTATAAAAATAATAACACGACTAAAAAAAGATTCCTGTAAAAAATATGAATTTATTTAATATCAGATTACGAAATGTTGCCAAATGGCTAATGGGAACCTGTTCTTAATAATCCGGATCAGGAAACCAGTGGACACTTGACATTTTAATTAAATTTATTTAAAAAAAAACATAGTCATCGGATTTACAAAATTCCTGGCAAAATTCTGAATTGATTAAAAATTATTTTGACGGTTTAATTTCATTTATTTTAAAAACATAGTAACTGGATTTATCAGATTCTTCGAAAAATCAGAATTTATTTTAAATCATTTTGAAATTTTAATTAAATTTATTTCTTAACATAGATACTGGACTAAATACTCAGAATTTATTTAAAATCAGAATCTGACGTGTGGCCAAATGGCCAAATGAACCTGTTCTAAATAATCCGGATCAGGAAACCACTGGACACTTGACATTTTAATTAAATTTATTTAAAAAAGTTACTGGAATAATAAGATTCCTGTTAAAAAAAAGATTTTGTTTTAAATTATTTTGAAATTTTAATTAAATTTATTTAAAAAAATAGAAGCTGGACTTTACAGATTCCTGGAAAAAAATCTGAATTTATTTAAAATCAGAACCAGAAATGTGGCCAAATGGCCAATTGGAACCTGTTCTAAATAATCCGGATCATAAAACCAGTTGACACTTGACATTTTAAATAAATTTATTTTAAAAACATTACTGGATTTATAACATTCCTGTTAAAAAATAAGAATTTATTTAAAATTATTTTGACATTTTAGTAAAATTTATCTAAAAACATAGTAACTGGATTTATAAGAGTACCTGAAAATTCTGACTTTACTTAAAATTATTTTGACAAATTAATCAAATTTATTTAAAAAAAAACATAATAACTGGATTTATAAGATTCTTCGAAAATCTGAATTTATTTAAAATCATTTTGAAATTTTAATTAAATTTATTTTTAAAAATAGTTACTGGACTTAACAGATTCCTGAAAAAAAATCTGAATTTATTTAAAATCAGAATCAGAATTTAATTAAATTTATTTAAAATCAGAACCAGAAATGGGTCAAATGGCCAATTGGAACCTGTTCTAAATAATCTGGATCATGAAACCAGTTGACACTTGACATTTTTATGAAATTTATTTTAAAAAAAATACTGGATTTATAAGATTCCTGTTAAAAATACAGAATTTATTTAAAATTATTTTGACATTTTTGTTAAATTTATCTAAAAACATAGTAACTGGATTTATAAGAGTCCCTGAAAAATTCTGAATTTACTTAAAATTATTTTAACAAATTTATCAAATTTATTAAAAAAATTGGTAACTGGATTTATAAGATTTTTTCCAAAAATTCTTTTTTTATTTTAAATTATTTTGAAATTTTAATTAAATTTATTTCTAAAAATAGTTACTGGACTTAACAGATTCCTAGAAAAAATCAGAATTTATTTAAAATCAGAATCTGATGTGTGGCCAGATGGCCAATCGGAACCTGTTCTAAATAATCCGGATCATGAAACCAGTTGACACTTGACACTTTAATTAAATTTATTTACAAAAAATACTGGATTTATAAGATTCCTGTTAAAAAAACAGAATTTATTTAAAACTATTTAGACATTTTAGTTAAATTTATTTAAAAACATAGTTACTTGATTTATAAGAGTCTCTGAAAAATTCTGACTTTACTTAACATTATTTTGACAAATTAATCAAATTCATTTAAAAAACATAGGTACTGGATTTATAAGATTCTTCGAAAAATCTGAATTTATTTAAAATCATTTTGAAATTTTATTTAAATTTATTTTTAAAAGTAGTTGCTGGACTTAACAGATTCCTAAAAAAAAAATCTGTTTATATTTAAAATCAGAATCAGAAATGGGTCAAATGGCTAATGGGAACCTGTTCTAAATAATCCAGATCAGGAAACTAGTGGACACTTGACATTTTAATTTTATTTATTTATTTCCCCGAGGGTCCCGGAGCACCAAAACTTCTTAGCATGGTGGCTCCCAACGATAAATTGCCTAAACAAACAGGAACGTGAGCGGGGGATCCCCACGTTTCTTCCTCCCCTGTAGATTCAGAAGTGTATTGCTGTTTGAACATTCGTGTTCAAACTCAATCCAATTCAACGAATCATCTTTGTGGTAAACTTTACGCAGTTAGCCTGGCCATTTTAACGTTTGTGATGTTTCAAAGCAATTTATTGTATTGGGGCACTGCGACTGTTAATAATGACAAGAGGATGCTACGCGTTAATCAACCTAAGGCATTTTCCAGGATGCCCTCGAAAGACTGGCTGCGCTAGGGTTAGATTAGATTAGATTAGATTAAAAAAAATACTGGAATAATAAGATTCCTGTTAAAATAAAACAGATTTTATTTTAAATTATTTTGAAATTTTAATTGAAATTATTTAAAAAAAATAGTAACTGGACTTAACAGATTCCTGGAGAAAAACTGAATTTAAAATCAGAATAAGAAATGTGACCAAATGGCCAATTGGAACCTGTTCTAAATAATCCGGATCATGAAACCAGTTGACACATGACATTTTAATTAAATTTATTAAAAAAAATACTGGATTTATAACATTCCTGTTGAAAAATAAGAATTTATTTAAAATTATTTTGACATTTTAGTTAAATTTATTAAAAAACATAGTTAATTGCATGATTAATGTCCCTGAAAAATTCTGACTTGACTTAAAATTATTTTGACAAATTAATCAAATTTATTTAAAAATAACTTAGTTACTGTATTTATAAGATTCTTCGAAAAATCTGAATTTATTTAAAATATTTTTGAAATTTTGATTAAATTTATTTAAATAAATAGTAACTGGACTTAACAGATTCCTGAAAAAAACTGAATTTATTTAAAATCAGAATCTGATGTGTGGCCAGATGGCCAATTGGAACCTGTTCTAAATAATCCGGATCATGAAACCAGTTGACACATGACATTTTAATTAAATTTATTTACAAAAAATACTGGATTTATAAGATTCCTGTTAAAAAAAACAGAATTTATTTAAAATTGTTTTGACATTTTAGTTAAATTTATTTAAAAACATAGTTACTTGATTTATAAGAGTCCCTGAAAAATTCTGACTTAACCTAAAATTATTTTGACAAATTAATAATATTTATTTAAAAAAAAACATAGTTACTGGATTTATAAGATTCTTCGAAAAATCTGAATTTATTTAAAATCATTTTGAAATTTTAATTACATTTATTTTTAAAAATAGTTACTGGACTTAACAGATTCCTGAAAAAATCGCAATTTATTCAAAATCAGAATCTTAAGTGTGGCCAAATGGCCAATGGTAACTTTGTCTAAATTATCCGGATCAGGAAACTAGTTGACACTTGACATTTAAATTAAATTTATTAAAAAAAAAGTTACTGGATTTATGAGATTCCTGTTAAAAAATCAGAATTTATTTAAAATTATTTTGACATTATAATTAAATTTATTCAAAAAAAAAATATTTGACTTAATAAATTTCTGCAAAAAATCAGAATCAGAAATGTGGCCAAGTGGCCAACCGGAACGTGTTTTAAATGTTGTTAAAATGTTGTCGAATATATTAATTAGGATAATTTCAAAACTCAATAAAATGAATCTGAATTTATTTAAAATCAGATACTTTCTGATTCTTATTTCAAATAAATCAAGATTTTCTGCAGAATTTTTTTAAGTCGTTTAATTATTTTTAAAATAAATTTAATTAAAATTTCAAAATGATTTCAAATAAATTTAGATTTTTACAGGAATCTTATAAATTCGATATTTCTTTTTTTTAATAAACTTAATTAAAATGTCAAGTGTCAACTGGTTTCATGATCCGGATTATTTAGAACAGGTTCCCATTGGCCACATTTTTAAATCTGATTTTAAACAAATTCAGATTCATTTTAAACAAATTCAGATTCATTTTAAGGAATCCTGACATTCCAACGCCCAAGGCTCCAAAAAAGTTGGAACGGTAAATTCAACTCGCTATTTCTCGGGCATAACTCAACCAATCAAGACGATTCTTTTTTCCAGTGATTTGTTAGGATGTCTAGATGATCCTAGAACTTTGCAGAACTCAATTTGATCAAATCTATAAATTTTGCGATCAAAAACATCGTTCCAACTTTTTTTTTCGCTTGTAAAAAAAAATTCGCCAAAAATTCCGCGGAGGCAGTCTTTTTGAAAAAGTTGGAACGATGTTTTTGGTCGCAGAAATTACAGATTTGTTCAAATCAAGTTCTGCAAAATTTTAGGATCATCTAAACATTCTAACAAATCCCTGGAAACAAGAATCGTCCCGATTGGTTAAGTTATGCCCGATAACCAGCGAGTTGAAGTTACCGTTCCAACTTTTTAGTGAGGCTTGGGCGTCCGTGTAAGTTGGACATGCGTTGGGCGTTCCAGTGTTAATTAAAATATTTGACAATATTTTAACAACATTTAAAACAGGTTCCGGTAGGCCACACGGCCAAATTTCTGATCTGATTTGTTTTCCAGGAATCTTGAATTTTGTCCACTGGTTCCCTGATCCGGAATATATAAACAGGGTCCGGTTGGCCATTTGGCTACATGTCTGAATCTAATTTTGATAAAATTTAGATTAATTTAAAAAAAATTAAACCTATTTTTTTTTAATTTTAAATAAAATTGTCAAGTGTCCACTGGTTCCATGATCCGGAACATTTAGAATAGATTCCCGATGGCCACATTTCTAATTCTGGCTTTAAATAAATTCAGATTTTTTTTCAAGGAATTTTGAAATTCTGGTAACTAAAACAACTTTATAATATTATATTTCTTTTTGATTATAATTCAAAAAAAATGTCATGTGACCACTGTTTCCCGGATCTAAGACACTTAGAACAGGTTCCCCTTGGGCCCCTTGACCACACATCAGATTCTGTTTTTAAATAAATTCTGATTTTTTCCAGGATTCTGTTAAGTCCAGTAACTATTTTTAGAAATAAATTTAATTAAAATTTCAAGATGATTTTAAATAAATTCTGATTTTTCGAAGAATCTTATAAATCTAGTAACTACGTTTTTTTTTAAATAAATTTGATTAATTTGTCAAAATAATTTTAAGTAAATTCAGAATTTTTCAGGGACTCTTATAAATCCAGTTACTATGTTTTTAGATAAATGAGCAATTCTCTGAGATTTCGGTCATTCGATTTTTTTTGTATTTTTTAATCCGGCTGAAACTTTTTTGGTGCCTTCGGTATGCCCAAAGAAGCCATTTTGCATCATTAGTTTGTCCATATAATTTTCCATACAAATTTGGCAGCTGTCCATACAAAAATGATATGTGAAAATTCAAAAATCTGTATCTATTGAAGGAATTTTTTGATCGATTTGGTGTCTTCGGCAAAGTTGTAGGTATGGATATGGACTATACTGAAAAAAAATTATACACAGTAAAAAATTTTTTGGTGATTTTTAATTTAACTTTTTGTCACTAAAACTTGATTTGCTAAAAAACACTATTTTTAATATTTTTTATTTTTTGATATGTTTTAGAGGGCATAAAATGCCAACTTTTCAGAAATTTCCAGAATGGGCAAAAAATCTTTGACCGAGTTATGATTTTTTGAATCAATAGTAATTTTTTCAAAAAATCGAAATATTGGTCGCAAAAATTTTTCAACTTCATTTTTCGATGTAAAATCGAATTTGCAATCAATAAGTACTTTAGTGAATTTTCGATAAAGTGCACCGTTTTCAAGTTATAGCCATTTTTAGGTAACTTTTTTGAAAATAGTCGCAGTTTTTCATTTTTTATAATTAGTGCCCATGTTTGCCCAACTTTGAAAAAAATATTTTTGAAAAGCTGAGAAAATTCTCTATATTTTGCTTTTTTGAATTTTGTTAATACGACCCATAGTTGCTGAGATATTGCTATGCAAAGGTTAAAAAACAGGAAAATTGATGTTTTCTAAGTCTCACCCAAACAACCCACCATTTTCTAATGTCGATATCTCAGCAACTATAGGTCCGATTTACAATGTTAAAATATGAAACATTCGTGAAATTTTCCGATCTTTTTGAAAAAAATACTTTCAAAAATTTAAAATCAAGAATAACATTTCAAATGGGCGTAATATTGAATGTTTGGCCCGTTTGAAATGTTATTCTTGATTTTAAATTTTTGAAAGTATTTTTTTCAAAAAGATCGGAAAATTTCACGAATGTTTCATATTTTAACATTGTAAATCGGACCTATAGTTGCTGAGATATCGACATTAGAAAATGGTGGGTTGTTTGGGTGAGACTTAGAAAACATCAATTTTCCTGTTTTTTAACCTTTGCATAGCAATATCTCAGCAACTATGGGTCGTATTAACAAAATTCAAAAAAGCAAAATATAGAGAATTTTCTCAGCTTTCCAAAAATATTTTTTTCAAAGTTGGGCAAACATGGGCACTAATTTTAAAAAATGAAAAACTGCGACTATTTTCATAAAAGTTACCTAAAAATGGCTATAACTTGAAAACGGTGCACTTTATCAAAAATTCACTAAAGTACTTTTTGATTGCAGATTCGATTTTACATCGAAAAATGAAGTTGAAAAATTTTTGCGACCAATATTTCGATTTTTTGAAAAAATCTCTATTGATTAAAAAAATCATAACTCGGTCAAAGATTTTTTGCCCATTCTGGAAATTTCTGAAAAGTTGGCATTTTATGCCCTCTAAAACATATCAAAAAATTAAAAAAATTAAAAATAGTGTTTTTTTGCAAATCAAGTTTTAGTGACAAAAAGTTAAATTAAAAATCACCAAAATTTTTTTTACTGTGTATCATTTTTTTTCAGTGTAGTCCATATCCATACCTACAACTTTGCTGAAGACACCAAATCGATCAAAAAATTCCTTCAAAAGATACAGATTTTTGAATTTTCACATATCATTTTTGTATGGACAGCTGCCAAATTTGTATGGAAAATTATATGGACAAACTAATGATGCAAAATGGCTTCTTTGGGCATACCGAAGGCACCAAAAAAGTTTCAGCCGGTTTAAAAAATACAAAAATTAAAATTAAAGAAAAAAGACCGATTCCGTAGAGAACTGCTCAAATTTAACAAAAATGTCAAAATAATTTTAAATAAATTCTGTATTTTTAACAGGAATCTTATAAATCCAGTATTTTTTTTTAAATAAATTTCATAAAAATGTCAAGTGTCAACTGGTTTCATGATCCAGATTATTTAGAACAGGTTCCAATTGGCCATTTGACCCATTTCTGATTCTGATTTTAAATAAATTTAATTAAATTCTGATTCTGATTTTTTCAGGAATTTGTTAAGTCCTGTAACTATTTTTAAAAATAAATTTAATTGAAATTTCAAAATGATTTTAAATAAATTCAGATTTTTCGAAGAAACTTATAAATCCAATAACTTTGTTTTTTAAATAAATTTGATTAATTTGTCAAAATAATTTTAAGTAAAGTCAGAATTTTCAGGGACTCTTATAAATCAAGTAACTATGTTTTTAAATAAATTTAACTAAAATGTCTTAATAATTTTAAATAAATTCTTATTTTTTAAACAGGAATCTTATAAATCCAGTATTTTTTTTTTAAATAAATTTATTTAAAATGTCAAGTGTCAACTGGTTTTATGATCCGGATTATTTAGAACAGGTTCCAATTGGCCATTTGGCCACATTTCTGGTTCTGATTTTAAATAAATTCAGATTTTTTTCCAGAAATCTGTAAAGTCCAGCTACTATTTTTTTAAATAAATTTAATTAAAATTTTAAAATAATTTTAAACAAAATCTGTTTTTTTAACAGGAATCTTTTTATTCCAGTAACTTTTTTAAATAAATTTAATTAAAATGTCAAGTGTCCAGTGGTTTCCTGATCCGGATTATTTAGAACAGGTTCATTTGGCCATTTGGCCACACGTCAGATTCTGATTTTAAATAAATTCTGATTTTTTCCAGGAATCTGTTAAGTCCAGTAACTATTTTTAAAAATAAATTTAATTAAAATTTCAAAATGATTTTAAATAAATTCTGATTTTTCGAAGAATCTGATAAATCCAGTTACTATGTTTTTAAAATAAATGAAATGAAATTGTCAAAATAATTTTTAATTAATTCAGAGTTTTGCCAGGAATTTTATTAATCCGGTGACTATGTTTTTTTTTTAAATAAATTTAATTAAAATGTCAAGTGCCCACTGGTTTCCTGATCCGGATTATTAAGAACAGGTTCCCATAAGCCATTTGGCAACATTTCGGAATCTGATATTAAATAAATTCATATTTTTTACAGGAATCTTATAAATCCAGTAACTATGTTTTAAAACAAATTTAATTATAATGTCAAAGAAATTTTAAATAAATTTAAAATAGAACAGGAATCTTATACATCCAGTAATTTTTTTAAATAAATTTAATTAAAATGTCAAGTGTCATCTGGTTTCCTTATCCGGATAATTTAGAACAGGTTCCCATTTGCCACATTAATAAATCTGATTTTAAATAAATTCAGATTCATTTTAAGGAATCCTGAAAATTTCTTAACTAAATATTTGACAATATTTTAACAACATTTAAAACAGGTTCCGGTTGGCCACTCGGCCAAATTTCTGATCTGATTTGTTTTCCAGGAATCTTGAATTTTGTCCACTGGTTCCCTGATCCGGAATATATAAACAGGGTCCGGTTGGCCATTTGGCTACATGTCTGAATCTAATTTTGATAAAATTTAGATTAATTTAAAAAAAAATTAAACTTATTTTTTTTTAATTTTAAATAAAATTGTCAAGTGTCCACTGGTTTCATGATCCGGAACATTTAGAACAGATTCCCGATGGCCACATTTCTGATTCTGGCTATAAATAAATTCAGATTTTTTTTCAAGGAATTTTGAAATTCTGGTAACTAAAACAACTTTTTAATAAATTCAATAAAAATGTCATGTGACCACTGTTTCCCGGATCCGGGACAGTCAGAACAGGTTCCCATTGGCCCCTTGGCCATATTTTGGGATTCTGAAAGTATAGAGTAGCAAAAAATGCTTCAACACCACATTTGTTTTTCTAAATTGTCTGGCACATAGGAATTTTGAAAAAAAAACTGCTTAAATGTTTTCTAGTTTCCGGATCCGGATTGGCCAGAACCGGTTCTCATGGCCACATTTTCGATAAAACACCTTCGGATATGCTTGGACAAACCATTTTTTGAGTTTGTATTGATTGTTTGAAGAAATAGTATGTTTTTTTCGCATAAAGAGCAACAAATTTCAAAATTTTGAAGATTTCGCACAATTTTGGCCAATAATCCGGATTTCCACCGGAACCGGTTACGGGAACCGACCAATGGGACCATATTTTGGGTTTTTCTAACAATTTACCGTCTAATGACACCAGAAGCATCTAAAAAGACCTAATAGAACTTAAGTTACAGTGAAAACAAAATAAAAAATATTTTTTCGACGGGGGGTGATTCATATGCAAAACTTCTGCATTGAATATCTCGAGCTAGGGTAACAATTAAGACATGGGCCAGGTTGCATTGTGTTCAGGAAGCCGATCCCTCGGGGAGTTTTTTGAATCGTCCTGCTAATCACAAAAAAAAATTTTTTGTTACGCTGTGTTATTGAGAGAACCGATATTTTAGTACAAAGGAGTGGGGATGGAATTCTAATCTCGACCTTAGTATAAATAGTGATCAAAAGGACTCCATCATTAGTTATTCAGTTTATTCAGTGAGCGGGTACACAGAAAAAAAAGTTGAATTTTGGAATGTTGAAAATTTGGTAGGTTGAATATTACCTCTTTTTTTGAGTAATATTGAGCAATTCTCTACGAAATCGGTCTTTTTTCTTCAATTTTAATATTTGTATTTTTTAATCCGACTGAAACTTTTTTGGTGCCTTCGGTATGCCCAAAGAAGCCATTTTGCATCATTAGTTTGTCCATATAATTTTCCATACAAATTTGGCAGCTGTCCATACAAAAATGATGTATGAAAATTCAAAAATCTGTATCTTTTGAAGGAATTTTTTGATCGATTTGGTGTCTTCGGCAAAGTTGTAGGTATGAATACGGACTACACTGGAAAAAAATAATACACGGTAAAAAAATTTGGTGATTTTTTTATTTAACTTTTTAACACTAAAACTTGATTTGCAAAAAAACACTATTTTTAATTTTTTTTATTTTTTTATATGTTTTATAGGACATAAAATGCCAACTTTTCAGAAATTTCCAGGTTGTGCAAAAATCATTGACCGAGTTATGAATTTTTGAATCAATACTAATTTTTTCAAAAAATCGAAATTTTGGTCGCAAAAATTTTTCAACTTCATTTTTCGATGTAAAATTGAATTTGCAATCAAAAAGTACTTTAGTGAAATTTTGATAAAGTGCACCGTTTTCAAGTTATAGCCATTTTTATGTAACTTTTTTCGAAATAGTCGCAGTTTTTCATTTTTTTAAATTAGTGCACATGTTTGTCCACTTTTGAAAAAAATATTTTTGAAAAGCTGAGAAAATTCTCTATATTTTGCTTCATCGGACTTTGTTGATACGACCTTTAGTTGCTGAGATATTGCAATGCAAAGGTTTAAAAACAGGAAAATTGATATTTTCTAAGTCTCACCCAAACAGCCCACCATTTTTTAATGTCGATATCTCAGCAACTAATGGTCCGATATTCAATGTTAATATATGAAACATTTGTGAAATTTTCCGATCTTTCCAAAAAAAAATATTTTCGAAATTTTCAAATCAAGACTAACATTTTAAAAGGGCGTAATATTGAATGTTTGACCTTTTTGAAATGTTAGTCTTGATTTGAAAATTTTGAAAATATTGTTTTCGAAAAGATCGGAAAATTTTACGAATTTTTCATGTATTAACATTGAAAATCGGACCATTAGTTGCTGAGATATCGACATTGAAAAATGGTGGGCTGTTTGGGTGAGACTTAGAAAACATCAATTTTCCTGTTTTTAAACCTTTGCATGGCAATATCTCAGCAACTAAAGGTCGTATCAACAAAGTCCAAATAAGCAAAATATAGAGAATTTTCTCAGCTTTTCAAAAATATTTTTTTCAAAAGTGGGCAAACATGTGCACTAATTTAAAAAAATGAAAAACTGCGACAATTTTGAAAAAAGTTACATAAAAATGGCTATAACTTAAAAACGGTGCACTTTATCAAAATTTCACTTAAGTACTTTTTGATTGCAAATTCAATTTTACATCTAAAAATGAAGTTGAAAAATTTTTGCGACCAAAATTTCGATTTTTTGAAAAAATCAGTATTGATTCAAAAATTCATAACTCGGTCAATGATTTTTTGCACAACCTGGAAATTTCTGAAAAGTTGGCATTTTATGTCCTATAAAACATATCAAAAAATAAAAAAAAATAAAAATAGTGTTTTTTTGCAAATCAAGTTTTTGTGTTAAAAAGTTAAATAAAAAAATCACCAAATTTTTTTTACCGTGTATTATTTTTTCCCAGTGTAGTCCGTATCCATACCTACAACTTTGCCCAAGACACCAAATCGATCAAAAAATTCCTTCAAAAGATACAGATTTTTGAATTTTCATACATCAATTTTGTATGGACAGCTGCCAAATTTGTATGGAAAATTATATGGACAAACTAATGATGCAAAATGGCTTCTTTGGGCATACCGAAAGCACCAAAAAAGGATTAAAAAATACAAAAAAAATCGAATGACCGAAATCCTAGAGAACTGCTCTATTACATAAAAAATGTGTAAAAATGTGAACCTGATGAATATTCATCAAAAACTGATGAAAATTCATCATTTTTTGGGGTAAAATTAATCATTTTTTTGGACACAAAATCTGTCACCATTTCCTGATGAATATTACCATCATTTTTTTTTTCTGTGTTAATCAAGTAGGCTAGTTCTGATCCTTGAATTGTGGAAACAGTAGATCCTTGAAATTGTAAAGCAGGAGTTGTGCTCTGTTCGTTGAATTATACAAGAAGAGATCTGATCGTCAATTCGTAAAACGACAATTGTGCATCAATAAAGTAAAAGAGGAAAGTTGAGTGTGTAAAGTGAAGTGTGCTAAATCACCGAAAGTATAATCTCACACCCGGAACGAAGGTCCTGGCTAGAACCAGTATCTACACAAGGCAGCTTGACTTTCTGAGAAGATACATATTTTTGCAAATCTGTAATTTCGTTTAAAACAGATTGCTGTACATTAGGGTGCCCAGAATATGGGACTTTTTCTCAAAACCTCGCTCCACAAGCTGAATATTGTTCCTTGACCTATCTTAAGACTCTGGTCCAAATATGAGAAAAATCGGTCACCAATTACCCATTGATACTCGGAGGTGAAGTTTGTATGGAAAAAATCTAAAAAATGTATGGAAAACCCAAATTTCTTACGGTTTGGTCTGCACGATGCGCTACTTCCATCCAAATATTCCCAAAAGTGAGATTCTTATTGAAAATTTAATGCTCTACAACTTTGTAGAACATACCAAAGCTGTAAAACTCGATCCTGGAAAGTTATGAAACTAATGGCTTGATCAGTTGTCAAGGAGGGCTAACTCATTCCATTTTTTCAGGGCAGAGACCATTTATTAAAAGGTAGTCGTAGACCTGAGCTACTGACTACTCATCACCTCAGGGTCGGCATTACTACTAAGCGATTCAAGAGAGATTTGGAAAGGAAATAAAAATCAAGAACCACACTTTTCTTATTTAAATCGTGTATTTTGTATTTCGTGTAAAAAGTGTGTGTGTGTGTTTAGTGTAGCACTTCAGGGACAAACGTACCGTTTTACCAGCAGCAGCTTCTTCGGGGTTAAACGCCTTCGGCGTTCTCCTTGCGTTGGCCGGTCACAGGAGCGTCCTCGACTGTGCCGCCGGAAGTCCCGTGGGGGGGGGGGGGGTCGTTGCAGCCGAATAACGGTTGACGGCTGTTGTTGTTGCTGCGCTGGAAACCGCGAGGCAAGGTCGAGCGGGCGTTGCCGATCCTTCCTGCGGCAGGCGTCTTCCCTCGTTGTCGTAATCGGCGGACCTGGCTTCCACCAATCCGGTCGCGCCGAGAGGGGGAATCTCCTTTGCGTTTATGGCGCCGCGCGCCAGAGATTGTCGTGGTCCTTGACGGGAAACGTAGCCAACGGCACTCTGCACTTACAGGGCTAGGTTGACCAAACCCGTACGGGGTCGAGTTCCGGAGCGGGAGAATAACTTCCGCGGCACTTCCTCCAGAAGGCCTAGACGTGTCCAGCACAAAGTTGCGGTACTGGCACCTGGATCCTCGACTACACCGCACGGACGCCTGATAATAAAAGAGGCCGATTCTTGTCGTCGGCGTCGGAGGTAAACAACCTCCTCATTTTGGGAGGGAAAACCCCCATTTTCTTTTCCTCCCACTTTTCGTGCAGTCCTGACCTAGCGCTGTCAGGATCTGCGTGTTTGCAGCGGTACGGATAACCCTTCATTGCTTGTGTCGTGTGATGTTGTATGTACGGAAATAAAATGAAAAGTGAAGGTTCGTTCAAGAACTGTGACCAACGGTTACAGTTATTAGCAGTTTAAAAAAGTAATTTTTGTATGAATTTTTTTTTTTCGCCAGCTTTAGGCTCGGATATCAATGGGTTAATCTCATCCAATTTCGCTTAAAATTTTCACAGATGACCCAAAAAACCGTTTTCCGCTTGTGGAGCAGGTAATTTTTTCTGGGCACCCTACTGTACATCCACGTTAGCGTATATTTCCGCTAAAAATACTGTTGTCCATTGTCCCATAGGTATTGAAATATTCAGTCCAGGACCAGTTATTCCAGCACCCGTTATTTCCCATTTTAGATCCATCGGTATAAAATATGATCGATCCTGGAGGAATAAATATAAAAATTTAACATAGTTCAAAATCAAAAATTGTTTTTTGGCAGGAATTTATGAAAAAGGTTCCAAAACTGGTATCCAACGCAAAGATAGAGCTTTGGCGTCTTCGACAAAATTTGTGGAAATTTTCTGCCCTACAACTTTGCCCAAGACGCCAAAGCTCTATCTCTTAACTGTCAAAGTCTGTGGAAATTTTCTGCCCTACAACTTTGCCCAAGACGCCAAAGCTCTATCTCTTAACTGTCAAAAGTAAGACATTCCAAAGTTTGCAGTAGGCCGAAAATGCGAAAATACTTACTGCAAAAATGCGAACTTAAGAGCGAGTTTTTCACCGATGTGAAACAGGTCGTATCGAGGTGCTCCGATTTGGATGAAACTTTCAGGGTTTGTTTGTCTATACATGAGATGAACTCATGTCAAATATGAGTCCTCTACGACTAAGGGAAGTGGGGTAAAACGGGCACTGAAGTTTGAGGTTCAAAAAACATGAAAAATCTTAAAATTGCTCGCATTTCTGTAAAACTTCATCGATTCCAGTTCTCTTAGATGCATTCAAAAGGTCTTTTGAAGCCCTTCAAAATGTGCTATAGACATCCAGGATTGGTTTGACTTTTTCTCATAGCTTTAGCAAATTACTGTTAAAAATGGATTTTTTTAAAACCTTAATAACTTTTTGCAACAGCCTCCAACACCCATACTCCCATAGGTCAAAAGTTAGGGAATTTCATGGACTATAAGCCTACGGTATTAACTTTTTGGCCAATCGCAGTTTTTCTCATAGTTTTTCGATTTTTCTTGAACAAACATTTTACAACGTTAGTTTTTGCCCTGTAGGCCTCCATAGCGGCACTTTCTGGTCTCCATTTTGACATATTCGGAATCCTCAGAAAATTTTACATTAGATTGAGGTGTTGGAATTTTGAATTTGATTGGAAAAAATGCCATTTAGAATTAATTAAAATATTATTTAGCATTTTGTCGGATTAGGGGTAAAACAAGTTTTCGCCTACTTGATACAGCATTTGACGTATTGATCATAGGGTAAATAAGATCTATTTCTTTTTTCAAAAATGTTTTATTTAATTATTTTTTAAATTAAAATTATAACTCCAATACTTCTAACTTACGTGAAATTGTCCGAGGAATCCAAATATGACAAAATTGAGACAGAAAAGTGCCGTTTTCTTGGCCTACAGGGCAAACATTACCGTTGTAAAATGTTTGTTCTAGAAAAATCGTAAAACTATGAGAAAAACTGCGATTGGCCAAAAAGTTAATACCGTAGGCTTATAGTCCATGAAATTCCCTAACTTTTGACCTATGGGAGTATGGGTGTTGGAGGCTGTTGCAAAAAGTTATTAAGGTTTTAAAAAAATCCATTTTTAACAGTAATTTGCTAAAGCTATGAGAAAAAGTTAAACTAATCCTGGATGTCTATAGCACATTATGAAGGGCTTCAAAAGACCATTCGAATGCATCTAAGAGAGTAGGAATTGATGAAGTTTTACGAAAATGCGAGCAATTTTAAGATTTTTTATGTGTTTTGGACCTCAAACTTTAATGCCAGTTTTAACCCACTTCCCTTTGTCGTAGAGGGCTCATATTTGGCATGAATTCATCTCATGTATAGACAAACAAACCCTGAAAGTTTCATCCAAATCGGAGCACCTCGCTACGACCTCTAGAACAAACCGAGCAGAATTTACAAATACTGCCTCTTAATTGATTTAAATACTTACTTAAATCAATTAAGTTCGTAAAAACAGCCTTTTAAACAGCGTTGCGATCCTCACGCGCTCACGCGCTCCTAAGCGCTCACTTTTCGCTCATTCGTGAGGATGAGCGCTGCGCGAGCTAGCTCACGTTTGCCCGCGCTCACGTTTGCTCCGATTTTTTCAGCTCGCGTTTGCCCCACGCTCGCGCTCGCGCTCATTTTTCGCTCACGGAGCGCTCACTTTGGAAGTATCGCGAATTGAACCGTTTTTCGTTTTTGAGAAAGTTTTTGTTTTTCAATACTAGTTAATTTTTTTGCTTAAGGCGCAGCATGTCAGAGGAAACATCACTTAGGAACTTTTTTTATATATATTGAATAGCATATTTTAATTAACTATGTTTTTGAATAATAAATTGGATTCGCAAGGGTCAAATCATATTGGAGACCTACAGTCAGAGTTGAAAATATAAGTATTTTCGAATTAATTGACCTTACCTTAATAATAGTTAAGGTAAGCAGAGACAATTGCCAGGGGAAGGGTATGAGCGCGTAAACAAAAATGACTGAAAACCTTATAAAACCTTACAAAACAATGAATTAATTCAAGAAGATTTTTACTGTGGTAAGTTCGATTCAATGTTATGTGCTTGGTTGATTAAAATATATCCTAAACAGTTTGTTGACTACCTTTCCAGCGTGCGGGTCAGAATGAGCAACAATCAAAAAACGTCATTCCGTTTAATAAATTGTTCAATGCTTCGAAACGGCTGATCATTTTTTATAAAGTTAATCTTTCTCATTCTAGAAAATAGGGTAAAATTGTTGAAACAGTTCCTTTTTTCACAAAAAAAAACTTCCAAATTGCTAGTTTATGAAATAACCAATTTGAGAAAAAAATAATATAAATTGTCATTGTTTTGTTTTACCACATAAAGGGTGGCTCCTCTTCCCCCTTGTAAATTATTTTTAACACTTCCGCTACCAATCCTTTGAAAATTTTAAATTACAGATTCAATAAATGATTTTTTGAGTATTCGGATCAATTTAGAGAATGTAGATTGTTCGAAAATAAGGGATGATTACAACTTTAATAAAGCTTACTGCTGGTTTTTTTTTTTTTTAAAGGTACATTGACACAAATTTTATTTTTTACTTTTTTTAGAGATTTTAAAACCGCTTTGAGTCCGGATTCAAAAAACTTAAAATAACCATAATTTGTCAGTTAATTCAATTTTTTGTACATATCAGTGCATCTCTTCACGTCAATGAATTTTTACATTAAGAATGAGTTAGCTCTTTGTTAGCTCACTCAAGAGTGAATCATTCTGCCCCTTGGCTAATTTTGAATTTAAAATAGAACGTATATTTCGGTTCTCCGACTTAATCCATTTCATTGCTTACTTTTGTTTGTTTGACCACTTTCTTGTTTGTTTTTGCTGCCTGTGCTGAGATAGTTCTAGAAACTTCGTTTCAAACAGGCAGATGCTTCAACAGGGAAAAACAACTACCTACTTTGGCTCACCAGCTCACGTGAGCGCAAAACGCTCCGGTGAGCGTGAGCGAGCACGAGCTACCTGATAAAAACTCACGCTCCAGCTGGAGCGAGCACTCCTTCCGTGAGCGCTCGCTCATTCGCAACCCTGCTTTTAAACCACTGTGATGTGGCTTCGATGTTCTCGTTGATTGTGTTGCTAGTTTGAGTTTTGTGCTCACCTCCGCAGGTTGCACAACGACACTCCATGAAACAGTTCCTTCCATCATGCCCAAGCTGCATGCAAGAACACCAAGATCTGGTGCGCCGTGGTGGGGTTTTCGTGTCACTCTAGGACCCAAACCGAGCTGTTTATTGTCACACCATAGCAACTGTACCGAAAGCACCTTGGTACACCACCGGTGCACCCAAACTACACAGAATGTTTCATCCTAGGAAACCGGAAGCGATATTGTTTTGATTGAGGTTTGTCAATCTTCGGGGTGGCCTAGTGGGGGTCTAGCTCATTTCCCCGAATGACATTTCCCCGAATGCCATTTCCCCGAAAATCATTTCCCCTAATTGGTCACATCCCCGAATACCACTTCCCCTAATCAGCCACATCCCCGAATGCCATTTCCCCGAATATCATTTCCCCTGATCGGCTATATCCCCGAATGCCATTTCCCCTAATCGGCCATTTCCCCAAATGCCATTTCCCCGAAATGACACTTACGCCAATTGCCGTTTATTTAAATTTAAAATTACTCGAATTTGCATATCCCCAAATCATCATTTTCGCTAAAGCCTTTTTCCATGACTAACAGTTATTTTCTTTCTCAATTTTACCGAACAAACAGCTTTTTCGGGTATGCTGATGATCTCGCTGTTGATTGAATGTTGTAAATTGGGTAGTAAAGCCCTTTGTCAATTTTTATGAACAACGGTAAGAAACACGATTGAAAACCATTTCTGATAACTTTTTTTTATTCATTTTTATGCAAAAAAAAGTTTTTGACAAGACAACATTTTTTCGATGGATCAACTATGCCCCCCCCCCCTGGATCGAGCTGTCAAGTAGGAGCTTTTCTGCCAAGAAGGGCCGTGAAGTGAATTTTTAGAAATTGAATTAAAAATCCCTTTTAAATCCTTTGCGGTCGTTCAAAGGGTCATTGTACTTTGTAAAGCTTATTTTTCTTGTGAACAATAATATCACAAATTTAAGCTTAATTTTAGGACCCAATTACTAGATTTTTTGTTGTTCAATTAACATTTGTATTCAACCGCATGATTAGATGTTGTTTTTGAGAAATTTGCAAGGAATTTTTTTTCGAATTTTGTTCAAGAACGCAAAAATCGAACAAATAGGTACATAAGGCTGGTACAAATTTTTGTTGATTATACTTTTCGCCAAATCCCAAACCAGCAATGCGAATAAAATGATCAGTGTGAACGGGGTTCTGTACTACGAAAATCGCACGGTTTGTTTTCTGAATCATACACTCAAAATCAGAAGTACCCTTCAAAAAGGGTTATATCTACCCTTTATCTGTCATCCCAAAGAAAAAAAAACCCTTTTTGAGGGTTACTTCCACCCTTTTTCAAGTTTACCGATAGTAACCCTTTGCAAAAGGGTGACGACGGGTGAACTTGAAAAAAAGGGTGGAAGTAACCCTCAAAAAGGGTTTTTTCTTTGGGATGACAGATAAAGGGTAGATAAAACCCTTTTTGAAGGGTACTTCTGATTTTGAGTGTAAAAAATAACAAAACTTCTATTGCATTATTATTATCATGTCTATAAGAAAAAGGTATTTGTTTTGAGAATATATATAAAAAAGTCTGTAACAATATTCATTGTATTTGAATGAATAGTACCAAACCTTACAACACCCCTTCCCCCCTAAAATGCTACGTCTGTTCTGAGTGAAGGCAAAAAGAAAGTTGATCATTCAAGGCCAATACGAACCTTTCAAGAAATATTATATGTAGTTTGATGTGATAAAAATTTTTTTTCTTACACAGTCGACTCTCTGGTTGTCCATCTTCTCGATATCAATAATTCTCCATCTATCGATGAATTCTTCAGTCCCTGTTTGCTTTAAAAATCTCTTCCGGTTGTCAATAATTTCAGTTTTCATGGCTTGCATAGACATTTTTCTTGGCGAAACGAAGCTTTAAAGGGTGTTTGACATTAGTTTGTTTTTGTTTGATGGACGTTGCCATGATTCTCTCCCATAGCTGGGTATCAAGAAAAAAATATTTTCAATCGAGTCTTCATTTTGCATCGTTCTGTAATCTGATGATTCTGTTCCTCGACGGTCCCTTGGATATTGACAAGCAGAGAGTCGAATGTAAAATGCTATTTCCCCGAACGCGGTCAAGCCGAAATGCCCGGTGCCCAGGAGCGCACGCGTTCGGGGAAATGGCGTTCAGGGAAATGACTATTCAGGGATATGACTAATCGGGTAAATGGCATTCGGGATTGTGGCCGATTCGGGAAAATGGCATTCGGGGATGTGGACGATTAGGGGAAATGGGAAATTCGGGTTAATGGAATTCGGGGAAATGACTATTAGGGGAAGTGTCGTTTCGGGGAAGTGGCATTCGGGGAAATGTCCCTTCGGTAATATGGGTTTCGGGGAAATGTCATATATTCGCCTAGTGGTTGTTATCTGCATCTATTAATCACGAGGTTCCCAGTTCGATCCTAAGTTCAATTAATATTTTAGGTTTTTTATTTATATATTATCAAAATTACTGATTATATTTATACTTATTTTTATTATCTTCTTCGAACCTGCGACGCTTTAACCAAAGGGTTAAAAAAGTAAATGGATTTTTGTAGTGGAATAGAGCAAACGTTTCGTATTATGCAGGCATGTTTGAGTGAAAATGCCTATTTCAGGATTATATGCACTAGAAGTTAGAGTTTATATTTCATGACACTACGAAATTCTATTCCTGAAGAATTATTCTAAACATATAAAAAACATTCAAAGAAGTAAAATAATAACTGTCGAGATTCGAACTAAGAACCTTTGAAACACTAATGTAGTGCCTTAGAAAACCACACCATTAAAAACTGTTTGCTTCGGTTAGCCTGCTAGGCATAAAGAGTTCCAAACTTCTCCCGTGTGGTAGGCGCAGAAACCATGTCAGTTTTGTGTACCCGATCCACAGCTACCGAGCTGTGTCGGGTTTGGGTCGTGACGAGAAATGGTGCGCATAGAAAAACCGGTATCATAGCAAACCGTTGTCGCACCCGTCAAAAGGTAAGCCTGGCAAGCATTTCGATCTTTGCGTCACGTCAAGGTGCACTGTACGATTACGTTCCCAAGTCACGATGATGTTGAAAATTGTCCGAACTGCTTTCAGCTCAGACGGCGTTGTCGATCCTTTCTCGAGAAGAAACAGGTACAGTTTATCACGACACTTGATGTCCTTGTTGTGTCTGTTATTTTTGTCATTTTTCTTTATAGGAGGTGGAAAATACACTATGGTTTATTGGGTGTCCAATAGGGTGGTCCAAATCCGGGCTTTTTGGGGCTACCCCCTGAAATCAAAGATTGACCCATCACGAGGCTAAATTCCAAATTTGAGCTCATTCTGACCACGGGAACCCCTCCCTCCAATCGCTTAAATTTTGTATGGGAAAAATCGTCAAAATGTATGGAGAAAAGCAACTGTTTTACTTTTAGACTTGTGGAAGGCGCCATAATCATCCGATTCTTACCATTTCTCAAATGTAGAACCTTCATTAAACAAGTTTTCCAAAGACACCATATTTTTAGGAATTTTTCCCGCGAAGTTATTAGCGCCCAAAACTGACCATTTTTGCGCGGCCAGCTGTAAGGGGCTACCTAACAACGATGTTTATTTCCAATTCGTACACGCACGTGCTCTCTCTCAGGTTCAAACTCTCTCACGAGCTTGCTCGCCTGCCTGCCTGTCTGTTTGCCTACAAGCCACTATGGGCCATCCCCATACAAACAGGCGGCCAAATTATTTTTTTGCTTTTTAAATGTTTTTTCATACAAATTTGAGTAATTGTATGGTATTGAAATGGTATACGTCTATTTTTATGACTTTTCATGTTTTTCAATAGTTGATTGTTTATAATAAATAGTCTACTTTTCATACATTTGCAAGTAAAACAGAATTGCGTATATATTGTATTGCGAGTTTATATTATTAAATTATGGATAAGCCAATACATCCCCACTTTAAGAACATAACCCCTCCCCCCTCTTTCTTTCACCATCCCCCCTCCCCTCCACCCCTCCAACAAAATTTTGTTAAGCGTAATAAATTCATTTTAAGTCAAATATTTATTATTTACTGCTGTGTGTTTCTTTATGTGAGTCCATGCCATACAACTTGAGACCCCCCCTACCCTTACGGGCATAAATTGCGAAAATTTTAATTGTTAAATCAAATAACAGAAAAATTGATTTTATTCAAAATTATAATTATGAAGTAAAACGTTAAAATACAAAACATATTCATACTAATCCTAATGTTCTTGTTCATGAAAATTCATTTGATTATAGAGTTTCTGACGGCTTCGGTATGTTAAAGGTACTTTTATGACGTTTTGTACTAGCCAACATAGAACTTAAATGTGGATCAGTTTCATGGATTGATCGCAGAAATTCATCATGCTAAGTCAATATTTTGCATAATACTTTTTTCGCTGTCAAACTAAGATTCTCCATTCTCCAGTTTCGCTTGAGAAACTTCGGTACGAATACCTTATTTTAACTAAGGTACTCAATTTTAAATGTAGGCAACAGAAATTCCAATAAAGTCATTTCGAACTTCTTGAAACCAGGTATTAATTTTTGAAGCGACGATGCCCACGAAGTAGGTAGCAAAGCAAGTGAAATAGACGGGCGCATATGTAGATTGCAGCAAATTTTGATAAAACGTAAATGTTTAAAATGGCATATCTCCGAAAACGCAAAAAATCGCAGGCTGGAAATTTCAGCAATGTTAGATTATGATCCAATCTTTCAAGTGATCTTAGTTTCATGTTTAGCATCGGTTAGCAAAAAAAGTACTCGATTAACAAACACAAAACAAAATTTTCTCAAAAAAAAAAAAATGCTCCAGTTATTCGATGAAAACTTCAGTTTTTGGTTTGGAAACAACATTTTCCAACGATGTATAATTGTCCTAATAAAATATTTAAAATGGCTGAGCTATGTTAAAATTAAACAATCAGCCTTTTTCACGAAAAACGCTAGTTTTTTACTCCATCTTTTGACTTTCAGCTTGCGTATCTCCGTAATGAACAAACTTAGAGCTTTGAAAATTTGGATTTTTCTTAGTTAGAATGTTTACTTTCGAGAAAAAAAATACCAAAAAATATTTGGAGAAGGTCACTTTTTTGAAACTTGGCCACCTAATGTACCATAGTGGCAAGTGCGCGCGCTCTGTCTCTGGGAGCGTTCTTTTATTACGTAACGCAAAATTTGGGATTTTTGACCCCCCTCCCCCCCCTTTGTAACAAATCGTAACAGATGAGCCATCCCCCATACCCCCCCTGTAACGCGTAACGCAAGGTCTTTTTGCAAATTTTTATGAGTGCTTATATGAAAATTTTGCGTTACGTAACCCAATTTTTCAGCACACCCCCCCTCCCCCAATTTTCGTAACATTTCGTAACAGACACCGACACCCCCTCCCCCCCCTAACTGCGTTACGTAATAAAAGAACGCTCCCTCTGCTTGGACTTTTGTCGTCGTCGTCGTTTTCGTTTGCCGTCCGATGCGCTGCGTTCTTTCCATGTTTATTATAATTTTCAACTAAAATAGCAGGTTTGATTTGAGATACACCTCTTTCTGCACAATCGTTAACGACCTTCAGATCTTTCAGTTGCTGCCTTCCCTTAAGATACTCTTCGTTGTTTTCGCACTCATTTGGATTCAGTTTTTAAAAATCTGAAGAAATTCCCGTTATCTAAAAAAACTCCATGGTATTTCTTGTAACAAAAGCAGATAAATTAATTAATTAATAATTTTTTTTTTAATTTTGACATAATCTAAGAATTTATATGCTAAATATATCTCAAAACAAACCTGCTATTTTAGTTGAAAATGATAATAAACATGCCAAGAACGCAGCGCAGCAGATAGCAAACGAAAACGACGACGACGACAAAAGTCCAAGCAGAGAAACAGCGCGCGCTTGTTGGTAAGCAGGCAGGCAGGCAGCCAGGCAGGCAAGCAAACTCGTGAGAGAGTTTGAACCTGAGAGAGAGCACGTGCGTGTACGAATTGGAAATAAACATCGTTGTTAGGTAGCCCCTTACAGCTGGCCGCGCAAAAATGGTCAGTTTTGGGCGCTAATAACTTCGCGGGAAAAATTCCTAAAAATATGGTGTCTTTGGAAAACTTGTTTAATGAAGGTTCTACATTTGAGAAATGGTAAGAATCGGATAATTATGGCGCTTTTCACAGGTCAAAAAGTAAAACAGGGGGGAGGGGTTCCCGTGGTCAGAATGAGCTCAAATTTGGAATTTAGCCTAGTGATGGGACAATCTTTGATTTCAGGGGGTAGCCCCAAAAAAGTCCGCCTTATTTACACTCAACCCCCGGTGGTTGGTCACTTTTTCGTTTGACACTTTTTTAGTTTGTACCCCGTTGGTTGGTCAAAGCCAAACTAAAAAGAGACGAACTGTCACTTTTTACACGGCGCTCACGCACACTATCAAAACAAACGTTTGGTAGTGTGTGTGAACTCCGTGTAAAAGGGGTGTCAAACTAAAACGTGACCCCGTTCGTTTGACAACAGTTGGTGTCAAACCTTCGGGGTTTGAGTGTATACGCAGTTCTGTTGTACTTGCAAATGTATGAAAAGACTATTTATTATAAACAATCAACTATTGAAAAGTCATAAAAATCGACCTTTACAATTTTTAAACCATACAATTACCCAAATTTGTAGGAAAAAACATTTAAATGGCCCATAGTGCAATAGCCCCTTAAGCTGTGTCTGGTATTATTCAAGCGGTGGAAAATCCGCCGCGGTGAACGTGGCTCCTGCTGGAGTCTGTTTATCCTTCTTCCATGCTGGCGGCTTCGGCGTGGACGCCTGCTGCCTCGACTGGATGAACTGCGCACGTTTGGGACAGCTGCGGTCCAGACCCTCGTGAGATCCAGAGCAGTTGACACACTTCTTGGCTTCCGTTTCTTCTGCTTTGCACTTTTCCGTGCTGTGGGCACCCCCACAGCTGCTGCACCTGGGCTTGAGATGGCAGTTACTGGTTCCGTGACCGAACTGCAAGCAGTTCTTGCACTGGGTCACGTGCGGTTCTTTGTTCCGGTAGGCCACCCACCGGACGACGACTGGTCCCACTTTCTTTACCTTGCTACTCAACTCCTTCAGACTGGTGTGCCCCTTGGGGAAGGGCACGATGAAAGGCGTCTCATCGATGGCGGGAAGCTGCTGCTTCCGCCCGATGGCGTGTACTGCCAAGACGTCCAGCTGATGTTCCGTCTTGAGCAGCTCCTTGACGTAATCCGGTTCCGCGTTCGGGAGACCTCGCATTACTACCCGGTGCGGTCTCGCACTGCGCTTTCCGTGCGTGTAGAACTGCACCTTGTTCTTCTTCAAGTGGGCTTGCACCGAGTCGAAGTCGTCGCTCGAGAAGCACGTAATTTTGGTGCCGTACCGCGTCAGTTTGTGTTCCGGCTGGACATCACATGTCGACATCACCTCGCAAGGCGGGCGAAGCTCGTTTCTTTCACCACCAGCGGCGGCTGCTTCTTTTCCCCGGCCGACTTGCCGGGTGCTGGTACCACGGGGGTGGTTTTTTCTGCTGCTGGGTTCGCATTGTTGTTGTTGTTGCTCTTCTCCGCTAGCGGGCTGAACATGTTGTTGCTGAGCAGTTTCTCCACTTCCTGGCCATTGCCGTCGTTGATCTCCTCATTAGCCTTCCTGCGCCGAACCTTGACCACGGGACGAAATACGCTCCCGTCCTCTCCTTCTCCTTCGGAGTCTTCCACCTCCATGCCCGTCGCCGCCTGCGTTTTGGGTTGGAACCCGTCCGGTTTCTCCCACACACTTTTCTTCAAGGCCGCGTTCCAGTAGAACGGCCTTCCATCCTCAGCCCTATGTTCCGTCCACTCACTCTCTGCCGTCGCGGCCGCCGCCATGGCCGTCGGCGAAAGTTAAAAAAACACCGTCAAAAACGCGCTCAAAGGACGCACGTCTGCTCTGGGCAAGCTGTCAAACTGGAATGAGGGCGAGTGTTTATGTTAGCCATTTGCAAAACGGCAGGACAATCGATGGATGAACGAAGGAGACCTGCAATGAAAATCGCCTTGGCAACGTCACGCCTTACTGTAAGAAGTTCGAGATTAAGCACTTTACAGATTTTGTAACGCTGTGCGTACTTTACGAACGTCCGTTGCACCGACTCCAAGCGTGCGTTCTGGTAGAAGGGCTTCCCTTCAAGGGAGCCCAAACAGTACAACAACACTTCAAAGTTGAGCGAACCAACGGACAATAAAGAGCCGTAGCCTAGTCGTTACAGTTTAGCAACGGCAATACGGTGGTTAGCTTGTCGAAATCCGCTGATGGCATCGATCTATTTCCGTTGCTGCATGGTTCGAAGAATGAAGGACGAGTAAGAGACCAAGTTGGAGTTGGTGGAACGTTTCGTCATGGAGCCGTGTTGTTCCTGGGCGACATGGTCACGACAGATGAACTTGATGAAATCCAGTACGATAACTTCGAACAGCTTGCTAACTGCGCTGAGGACAGCAATTCCATGATAGTGCCAGACATCACGTTTGGGGCCCTTCTTGTGAACTGGGAACACATAGGACTTCTTCCAGCAACATTGAAAAATTCCAGTAGCAAGCGAGGTGTTGAAGAGTTGAGCCAGTGGTTCAACGAGTGCATCGCAACACTTTTTGAGCACAAATGTGGGGAAGCCGTCTGGACCGCAACTCAAAGGTTCTACAATGTCACAAATATGATTTCAATTCAAATATGCTTAGAGAACTCCAAAAATTAGTTTCCAAACATTGATTGATTTATTACGTTCAGAAACCATGCCAGTATCCAGGTTATTGTACTGAGTGGTTTTTTTTTTAAGATTGTTGAAAGGATTTATTGATGATTATATTCAAATTCAGTTTTCGACTCAGAATTGCTGAAAAGCTTCGAACGATTGTAGCAGCGATGAAAAAAAGTGCAGGAGTCGATAACATCTCGAAACGTGTGTTGGAGGACGCTATGGATGTTGTAGGATATAAGCTGCTCGATTTTATCAACAGTTCATTGAACCTGGGTGTTTTCCCTCAAGAGTGGAAGAAATCTGTGGTGGTGCCGATTCCGAAGGTACCGAACTCGACACCTGCAGAAGACCGGAGACCAATAAACATGCTGCCAATCTACGAGAACGTTTTGGAGACGGTTGTAAGTAGAGGTGGGCAAAAAAAGAGCGAGCCGCTCAAAGAACCGGTTCACTGAAAAGAGCGAACGAACCGTGGCTCACAAAAAAAGAACCGCGGTTCTTTTTTAATCTCCGGTCTTTTGAAAGAACCGTTTCAAGATGGCATGATTTTTGATATAAATATAATTTATTGAATTTTAAAAAAAAATAGTATTAAATTTGTTTTTTAGAATTGGAAATGCAATTTCAAAAATGTCAATGCATATAAAAATTAATCCCAAAAGTAAATGATTTGTTAAAATCTTACCAAAAATGTACTTAATACTCAGCGCCGTACCTAGGGATTGGCGCAGCCCTTGGGGGGCGCCAAAAACGATGATTGAACAAATTTGTCATGTTATTATAAAATCGTGGAAAGGCATTCAGAACAAAAGGGGCGCCAAATTTTAAAGTAGGACTACAAAATAACTCGATAATCTGGATCGGAATACTACAAATATTATTTTATGTTAAACACTTGGGGCGCCAAAATCAACTATTTCAATAATGCTACCAGAATTAAATTTAAAATTAAATTCACTAAATTCATTTATCAAAGGGGGCGCCCAAGTGGCAAAAAGTTCAGGAGTTTTATAACAATTGAAATAGCTAGAGATTTTATATTACAACTACAGTATATAAAAATTCAATTTAAATTTCCCCATTTTTCCAGCATCAGGAACCATCATGCTTTTTTATGTTTTGAAGTTGTTTTTTTTTATATATATAATAAAATAGTGGATCAGTTGGATACCAACAGTCGTCGTTTCTTTCGAATGTCGTCCCTCAAGTATAATCAGCTCTTCAATTGAAATTTACACATTTCTATTGAAAATCTGTAATAAAAAAAATAAGATATTTCAAGTTTAAAGAAAATGACATTTGAGATATTTTTATCGTTATAAATGCAAACTTGTGCGTTGAGATTGGCCTACGTTTTCGAAATACTGAACTGTTTAAATTGAATATTTCTAACACAAAAAATGCTTTGACTTTTGTTAAATTTCTAGCAAAATATTTTTTTTTTCAACATAAAAATGTTGGTTTTTTAAGAGCGCATAAATTGCTCTAAATATATTATATTCCTGAATTGATATATTAAAAAAAACTGGTTTGCTATGCTGTTTGTATTCAATTGCTTGAAGCAAGAGTGAAAAAGTAAAATTTGGGTGTCTTCGACAAAGTTGCATGGATTGGCTCGCCACCAACTTTTTAGTCGTAAAAGTAAAATATTATAGAATTTTTTGAAAATTTTGATTTGCAGAAACACCATTATCGCGAACCCATTAGAATTCAAACCAAAGCAAAATTCCAACTCCAAAAACAGCAATATTTTTTGGAAAAACACAAAGTTCCACTTAATTTTGCTACTAGGGACAATAATTTGAAGAATGTTTGTAACATTTTCCTTGAAAATTTTTGTTATGTTAAGTTTTAATGGAATGGATAAAGTTGCTTATCTTTCACATACATTTTTTATTTATTTCATGGATTCAATGTGCTGGGCTATCCAGTTCACCTAAATTTTCACATTTACACAAACGGTTCTAAAAGCTTTGAGTGTAGAGGGTGACTATTCTCGAGATTTTCAATTTCCCGGGAATCGAGAGTTGAATTTGGATATTTCCCGGGAATTCCCGGGACCCGGTAGTGTAACTATGCCAATAGTGCCAGTAATGTATAAAGAAAAGTTATAAATGTGTTTCTTTTCAATGAATTCAGTTACGATTTATTCATACTTATTCAATGAAACGTTAATTAGTAGCCTCATTATTTTTGGGAACTATGATCTACCTCTTGATTTTTTTCTGAATCTGCAATACATCTTGTTGTATGAACTTGTTATTAGATTTTTGTGAAATAAAAAAATAGCTAATATATAATTTCCCAGTATCGAGATTTTTACAATATGATAAATAACGACTCAAAACAACAATTTGAAGATGTTTTTTCTTTTTTAAGGTCCATTGTAAATATTAATTGAAGAAATAGTAATCAGGAAAACCCGAATGTTCACATTTGGTGGACTTTACAATGATTTCCAGGGTTTTTTTTTCTTCTAAAATATAATTTAATATTGAGGTTTAAGCGAAACACAACATTACTCCATGACATCAAAAAAGGAAATTACCTTGATACAGCGAAATTAAATTAATAAGAATTTAAAAAAATAGATTATAAGGATTGCTATGCTTGAAAGAGGATATGGATATTATACTAATCTTGAAAAGGATTTTCCCTCTTAGAAATAATAAACAAAAATATAAAAAAAATTAGACTTTCTTCTTGTGGCTAACTGCAAAGTATGCTTTAAGGTAAATTTTGGGGTCCACATTATTATAAGTTCTCCCAATTATAGTTATTGGAAAGTTAAAATTTACACTTTCTGAATTAGAAGATAAGAGAAGCATTGGTTAATTCGAACTTGAAAATCATACATTGAACATCCAATGTTCTAAACAATTTCGAATTTTCAAATTGTAATTTGTAATTTGTTGTTTTATTGGGTACGATAACTTGTTAGTTAGTTTAAATGTTTTTTTCTGATTAGTTTATATAATTTTGCTTCGACCAAATTTCCCGGGAATCGAGAGGTCCAAACATGGACGATTTCCCGGGAATTCCCGCTCGTCACCCTCTATTTGAGTGTAATGGTTTTTATACAAAATTTTAAGAAACTTTAGATGTCGAAAAATGAACACAAAAAAAATTAATGTGTTAAAAAGGTAAAAAGTAATTTTAGAAATTTTATAACAATCAAAAAACACAGTCACAGAGAAGAGAAGTATTGTTTTCAAAAATAAATTGAAAAAAATAGTCTCAAAAGGAATCCATCCAAAAACAAGTTTCAAAAGGATTCCATTTTCTAATCAGTTGAACTATTTTTTCAGGAATTCAGGAAAATTGTTTGTTGATACCATGAAATTTAAGCTTGGTCAGATCAAATTCTGCTTAAGAAGATAAAACAACACTCTGCTATTTTCAGTCAACATTAATCCTAAAGCAACTTTTCGTTACAACCTATCTGTATTGGAAACCAATAGTATATCTTTTAATCGATTGAAATGGTTTAAAAATAATAAAACATTAATTTGAATATTCTTCAAAGAATTAAACTGTGTTTGAATTTTTTAGCTGTTATATTTATTTCATCAATTACCACTATATTATTAAAACTCTTTGAAGCAATCGCTGAAAATTTAAGTAAACATATCAAAATGATGAAAAATTTTAAGGGGCGCCAAATTGATGCTTCGCCAAGGGCGCCGTTGACCCAAGGTACGGCTCTGTTAATTCTGAATACTGCATATTTTATCGATTCAATCAGAATGTAGAAAAAGTTCACAGAATATTTTCTCCAAATAAAATATTCCCATATTGTTTTGGTCACCGAGAACTGATGTTAATTTAATTTAGTCGGTCTTTATCGGTGAAAGTTGACGCAAATTTTAGAAGAAAGATAATGCAATTTTTTAGGTGGATAGGTCGACTAAGAGTCATAGAAGAAGATATAAAGGACGGAAAACTAAGTCAGCGAAGGGCCATTTGAGGAAGTATGTGTGTGTGATCAAGTCTTTTAGCCTTCTAATTTGGCTCTGTACAAGTACTGAGCGAAACACACAGTAAATGTACAGAGACATCCATATGACTCCCGGACGGCCAAAAGAAATGATCGCACACAGCCTATACATACAACCGGCACGTTACTTTGGTTCTACCGATGACATTTATGCGTTCGAATATTTCTGGGATGTGTCTTGAGCCTTGCTCTGGTAGCTTAGTATTCAAGACAAAGCCGTACTGCATTACCGGCGTACAACCGTACCCCGGTTGTATGTATAGGCGGTGTGCGATCATTTCTTTTGGCCGTCCGGGAGTCATATGGATGACGCTGCAGGAATAAGTTGTCTCTGTACATTTACTGTGTGTTTCGCTCAGTACTTGTACAGAGCCAAATTAGAAGGCTAAAAGACTTGATCACACACACATACTTCCTCAAATGGCCCTTCGCTGACTTAGTTTTCCGTCCTTTATATCTCCTTCTATGACTCTTAGTCGACCTATTGACCTAAAAAATTTCATTATTTTTCTTCTAAAATTTGCGTCAACTTTCACCGATAAAGACCGATTAAATTAAATTAACAAATAAAATATTAGCATTATTTCAATTCATGTAGATACAATTTTAAAATTACAAGCAATTTTTCCGGCATCTTAGATTTAAGTTTGGATGCCATTCTATTACTCGAATGTTTAAGTTCGAGTAGAAATCTTGACATGAAGACCACCAAGACCTATGGTTTTCAAGGGTATCTTCTCGTTTTCAGTTTAATTTTTTTTTTATCAAATAATTTATAAAAGTCCAATGTGAAATAACTTATGAAATCACACGATTCTTAAAAAAACCTTTTTGCAATTCCGTCGTGAAATTACTTACTTTTCCTGTCATTCTTGAACGACGAAATAGCCTACTTTTCTGTACCAAAAATAACAGAATCGAATAGCAAAACTTTTCAAAATAAATGCTGAAAAGTTCTACTTTTCAGCACTGAAATGGGTGCTGAAAAGTTGAACTTTTCAGCACTTGTTTCGAAAAGTAATACTTTTCAACATTTTTTTGATTTAAACGATTTATTGACAAAATACATGAAAATTTGACTTAAAATTTCACTCAATGGGTGTTTTTCGGAATTGCAAAAAATGTTGTATGGAACTCGTTGCAAAACTTGATTTTTTCAGCACTCGTCGTATTTATCCAACTCGGTGAACCTCGTTGGATAAATGTACGACTCGTGCTGAAAAAATCCTCTTTTTGCAACTTGTTGCATAAACTACTATTTCATCCAAATTTTGAAAAAGAGCGAAAGAGCCGTTCAAAAGAGCGGCTCTTTTTAATGAGCGAACGAAAATGAGCGGCTCCTAAAAAAGAGCGATTTTGCCCACCTCTAGTTGTAAGGGAGCAGCTGGTGGAGTACGTTGATCGGGCCGGATTACTTATCGAGGAACAATCAGGATTCAGAAAGCAGCACTCTTGTGAGTCAGCCCTTAACCTGTTGATGTTGAAGTGGAAGCAGTCTATCGAGAAAAATAAATTTATCCTGACGGTGTTTGTTGACTTGAAACGTGCTTTTGAAACTATTGATCGGCGGAAGTTGTTGGAAGTGTTGCGGCGAAACAGGATTAAAGGGGACGTTTGGAGGTGGTTTAAAAGCTATCTGGAGTACCGAACCCAAGTTACACGGTATAGCAACGCAGTATCAGAAGCAGAAGCAGTAGAGTTGGGTGTTCCACAAGGAAGCGTGCTGGGACCACTGCTGTTTATCCTATACATAAATAACCTGACTAAAGCACTTAGGCGGGCACGTGATAATCTGTTTGACACCGTGATATATGTTGCTGGAGACAAACTGGACGAGTGCTACGAAATCATGAATAACGAGCTGGCAGTGTTCGCGAATTGGCTGAAATGGAAGAAACTGAAACTGAACGTCTGCAAAACAAAATACATGGTGGTGACAACAAGGAGGAGTGAAAGTAACTGCACAATATCTGTCGACGGTGAATTGGCTGAGCGGGTTAATGCCATCAAGTATCTTGGTGTAATGTTGGACGAGAAGCTCTACACGGTGTATTTTTTCGAGACCTCAAAGATAAAAAATTCAGTATGTCTGGTATTTGGCACCGTGAAAGTTGGGCTCTTTCCCGACATTTTGCGGGGTGTACCGAAATATTTCGTCGGGGGGTCTAGAGTAACTTTTATTTTGAAGATTATTTTTCGATTTTATGGGATATTTGTTCAAAAAAAATCACCGGAAATCGGTGCGTTCATGTTGGTATCACTCAAATTTCTTATGAATATGCATCATCGGGATCGGCAGCCGAAGCCGCTACCCCTGCGCCACGAGACCCATTTTCGGAGCCCACGGAAAACAAATAGATTGTAGCCGGATGAATGTCCTATGTCACAAAAGTTTTTAAATAAACATTGGACAGTTATGCAAAAACAAACAGGGCAAAAGAATCCGAAAAGCTACGATATCTTACATGTTGTAGGAAACATCGGTAGACAAGCTACTACAAACGAGTATAAGTCGAGCCAGCAAATATATGCGCCAGCATTCTCGCGCCAGTATTCGAAGCTCAACTTGACAACTTGTCGACTTGGCGACGAAGCGTCGAAAATCGATGCAGTGTGATTTTTTGACGATTTTTCCGATTAAAATTCATGCTGAATCGACATATTTACGAAGATGGAAATGACGTTCTGGCTTAAAGTAAAACCTATACCTTTCTTTAGTAAGAAAGGCAAAAAGTAAATCGTTCTAAAAATTGATCGGGATTGCCGTTCGATGTCGAATTTGTTTCAGATGCTCACTCATGGTCTGTACTATGAATGTAGCAAGAAATTTTGAATAAAATCAGAAATGAAAAATGTTGGCGAAGGTCACCAGGTAGGCTTTTACCTTTTTTTAGGGATTTTTTTTCTTATGGTAGGTCAATCAAACGGCTCTAACTCCAGAACCATATTATGAATCTGGATGAAAATTTGGGAGGTTGTAGGGCTCGAAAAATGCAATTTTTGAGATAAATAAAAGATATGAAAATGAAAAAAATTGACCATATTTTCATTTGAAAACTGTGTATTTTGTTGAAAAGTCTGGCCGCATCCGAAAACAGATGGATATTTCGAAATTTGCGCGGCAACTCGCCCAGGTTCAGCACACTAGCTTTCATCTGCATTTGGAAGAATCGAAATCGGATATATGGGAGCTGAGAACGGCGCGACACAAAATTTAGCAAAATTTTACCACATACGAACATCACTCGACCTCCACGGAATTTATTTTCTCAAAATTCGAGGGTTGGAGATAGACGAGTTCTGTCAAGGTGAATCGATAGAGCGTCGAAAATCGATGCAGTGTGATTTTTTGACGATTTTTCCGATTAAAATTCATGCTGAATCGACATATTTACGAAGATGGAAATGACGTCCTGGCTTAAAGTAAAACCTATACCTTTCTTTAGTAAGAAAGGCAAAAAGTAAATCGTTCTAAAAATTGATCGGGATTGTCGATCGATGTCGAATTTGTTTCAGATGCTCACTCATGGTCTGTACTATGAATGTAGCAAGAAATTTTGAATAAAATCAGAAATGAAAAATGTTGGCGAAGGTCACCAGGTGGGCTTTTACCTTTTTTTAGGGATTTTTTTTCTTATGGTAGGTCAATCAAACGGCTCTAACTCCAGAACCATATTATGAATCTGGATGAAAATTTGGGAGGTTGTAGGGCTCGAAAAATGCAATTTTTGAGATAAATAAAAGATATGAAAATGAAAAAAATTGACCATATTTTCATTTGAAAACTGTGTATTTTGTTGAAAAGTCTGGCCGCATCCGAAAACAGATGGATATTTCGAAATTTGCGCGGCAACTCGCCCAGGTTCAGCACACTAGCTTTCATCTGCATTTGGAAGAATCGAAATCGGATATATGGGAGCTGAGAACGGCGCGACACAAAATTTAGCAAAATTTTACCACATACGAACATCACTCGACCTCCACGGAATTTATTTTCTCAAAATTCGAGGGTTGGAGATAGACGAGTTCTGTCAAGGTGAATCGATAGAGCGTCGAAAATCGATGCAGTGTGATTTTTTGACGATTTTTCCGATTAAAATTCATGCTGAATCGACATATTTACGAAGATGGAAATGACGTCCTGGCTTAAAGTAAAACCTATACCTTTCTTTAGTAAGAAAGGCAAAAAGTAAATCGTTCTAAAAATTGATCGGGATTGTCGATCGATGTCGAATTTGTTTCAGATGCTCACTCATGGTCTGTACTATGAATGTAGCAAGAAATTTTGAATAAAATCAGAAATGAAAAATGTTGGCGAAGGTCACCAGGTGGGCTTTTACCTTTTTTTAGGGATTTTTTTTCTTATGGTAGGTCAATCAAACGGCTCTAACTCCAGAACCATATTATGAATCTGGATGAAAATTTGGGAGGTTGTAGGGCTCGAAAAATGCAATTTTTGAGATAAATAAAAGATATGAAAATGAAAAAAATTGACCATATTTTCATTTGAAAACTGTGTATTTTGTTGAAAAGTCTGGCCGCATCCGAAAACAGATGGATATTTCGAAATTTGCGCGGCAACTCGCCCAGGTTCAGCACACTAGCTTTCATCTGCATTTGGAAGAATCGAAATCGGATATATGGGAGCTGAGAACGGCGCGACACAAAATTTAGCAAAATTTTACCACATACGAACATCACTCGACCTCCACGGAATTTATTTTCTCAAAATTCGAGGGTTGGAGATAGACGAGTTCTGTCAAGGTGAATCGATAGAGCGTCGAAAATCGATGCAGTGTGATTTTTTGACGATTTTTCCGATTAAAATTCATGCTGAATCGACATATTTACGAAGATGGAAATGACGTCCTGGCTTAAAGTAAAACCTATACCTTTCTTTAGTAAGAAAGGCAAAAAGTAAATCGTTCTAAAAATTGATCGGGATTGTCGATCGATGTCGAATTTGTTTCAGATGCTCACTCATGGTCTGTACTATGAATGTAGCAAGAAATTTTGAATAAAATCAGAAATGAAAAATGTTGGCGAAGGTCACCAGGTGGGCTTTTACCTTTTTTTAGGGATTTTTTTTCTTATGGTAGGTCAATCAAACGGCTCTAACTCCAGAACCATATTATGAATCTGGATGAAAATTTGGGAGGTTGTAGGGCTCGAAAAATGCAATTTTTGAGATAAATAAAAGATATGAAAATGAAAAAAATTGACCATATTTTCATTTGAAAACTGTGTATTTTGTTGAAAAGTCTGGCCGCATCCGAAAACAGATGGATATTTCGAAATTTGCGCGGCAACTCGCCCAGGTTCAGCACACTAGCTTTCATCTGCATTTGGAAGAATCGAAATCGGATATATGGGAGCTGAGAACGGCGCGACACAAAATTTAGCAAAATTTTACCACATACGAACATCACTCGACCTCCACGGAATTTATTTTCTCAAAATTCGAGGGTTGGAGATAGACGAGTTCTGTCAAGGTGAATCGATAGAGCGTCGAAAATCGATGCAGTGTGATTTTTTGACGATTTTTCCGATTAAAATTCATGCTGAATCGACATATTTACGAAGATGGAAATGACGTCCTGGCTTAAAGTAAAACCTATACCTTTCTTTAGTAAGAAAGGCAAAAAGTAAATCGTTCTAAAAATTGATCGGGATTGTCGATCGATGTCGAATTTGTTTCAGATGCTCACTCATGGTCTGTACTATGAATGTAGCAAGAAATTTTGAATAAAATCAGAAATGAAAAATGTTGGCGAAGGTCACCAGGTGGGCTTTTACCTTTTTTTAGGGATTTTTTTTCTTATGGTAGGTCAATCAAACGGCTCTAACTCCAGAACCATATTATGAATCTGGATGAAAATTTGGGAGGTTGTAGGGCTCGAAAAATGCAATTTTTGAGATAAATAAAAGATATGAAAATGAAAAAAATTGACCATATTTTCATTTGAAAACTGTGTATTTTGTTGAAAAGTCTGGCCGCATCCGAAAACAGATGGATATTTCGAAATTTGCGCGGCAACTCGCCCAGGTTCAGCACACTAGCTTTCATCTGCATTTGGAAGAATCGAAATCGGATATATGGGAGCTGAGAACGGCGCGACACAAAATTTAGCAAAATTTTACCACATACGAACATCACTCGACCTCCACGGAATTTATTTTCTCAAAATTCGAGGGTTGGAGATAGACGAGTTCTGTCAAGGTGAATCGATAGAGCGTCGAAAATCGATGCAGTGTGATTTTTTGACGATTTTTCCGATTAAAATTCATGCTGAATCGACATATTTACGAAGATGGAAATGACGTCCTGGCTTAAAGTAAAACCTATACCTTTCTTTAGTAAGAAAGGCAAAATATCAGGAATTCTTTGTAAAGTCCGCCAAATGTGAACATTGGGTTTTTCCTGATTACTATTTCTTCAATGAATATTTACAGTTGACCTTAAAAAAGAAAATAAAACAACTTCAAATTGTTGTTTTGAGTCGCTATTCATCATATTGTAAAAATACCGATACTGCGAATTCATACAACAAGTTGTATTGAAGATTCAGAAAAAAAAATCAAGAGGTAGACCATAGTTCCCAAAAATAATGAGGCTACTAATTAACGTTTCATTGAATAAGTATGAATAAATCGTAACTGAATTCATTGAAAAGAAACATATTTATAACTTTTCTTTATACATTACTGGCACTATTGGCATAGTTAAAAACACTACCGTATCCCGGGAATTCCCGGGAAATTCCCAAATTCAACTCTCGATTCCCGGGAAATTGAAAATCTCGAGAATAGTCACCCTCTACACTCAAAGCTTTTAGAACCGTTTGTGTAAATGTGAAAATTTAGGCGAAATTACAGCCCAACACATGGAATCGATGAAATAAAGAAAAAAATGTATGTGAAAGATAAGCAATTTTATCCATTCCATTAAAACTTAACAAAAAAAAAACATTCTTCAAATTATTGTCCCTAGTAGCAAAATTAAGTGGAACTTTGTGTTTTCCCAAAAAATATTGCTTTTTTTGGAGTTGGAATTTTGCTTTGGTTTAAATTCAAATAGGTAATGGTGTTTCTGCAAATCAAAATTTTCAAGAAATTGTATAATATTTTACTTTTACGACTAAAAAGTTGGTGGGCATGCCAATCCAAGTAACTTTGTCGAAGATACCCAAATTTTACTTTTTCACTCTTTCTACAAGCAATTGAATACAAGCAGCATAGCAAACCAGTTTTTTAATATACCAATTCAGGAATATAATATATTTAGAGCAATTTATGTGCTCTTAAAAAACCAACATTTTTATGTTGAAAAAAAAAATATTTTGCTAGAAATTTAACAAAAGTCAAAGCATTTTTTGTGTTAGAAATATTAAATTTAAACACTTCAGTATTTCGAAAACGTAGGCCAATCTCAACGCACAAGTTTGCATTTAAAACGATAAAACGATTCAGATTTTCAATAGAAATGTGTAAATTTCAATTGAATAGCTGATTATATAAAAAAAAACTTCAAAACATAAAAAAGCTTGATGGTTCCTGATGCTGGAAAAAATAGTGAAATTTAAATTGAATTTTATATACTGTAGTTGAAATATTAAATCTCTAGCTATTTCAAAGAGTTGTTATAAAACTCCTGAACTTTTTGCCACTTGGGCGCCCCCTTTGATAAATGAATTTAGAGAATTTAATTTTAAATTTAATTCTGGTAGATTTATTCAAATAGTTGATTTTGGCGCCCCAAGTGTTTAACATAAAATAATATTTGTAATATTCCGATCCAGATTATCGAGTTATTTTGTAGTCCTACTTTAAAATTTGGCGCCCCTTTTGTTCTGAATGCCTTTCCACGATTTTATAATAACATGACAAATTTGTTCAATCATCGTTTTTGGCGCCCCCCAAGGGCTGGCGCCCTTGGCGGTCGCCAACTGCGCCAACCCCTAGGTACGGCGCTGATAGTACATTAGTGTTTATTTTTAAAGTTATTAACGGATTGGCACCACAATACTTGACAAAAACTGTACAGTACGGAAGAGACGTTCATCGACATTTTACGAGGCAAGCAGGAGATATCAGATTGCTGAATTTTAAGAAATCGTGCACACAGAACTCGCAATTCTACAGAGGATACAATTTGTTCAACAGTCAACGAGGGAAACAACTAATCTTCGTGAGTTCAAGAAACTGTGTAAACCTTTCGTAAGGCAGAGGCCTTTGGAATGAAGTGGCATCCCATAGGTGTGGCTGTGAAGGAGAGCATGTCATGACGGTCGGCTTCTCTATATCGCCCAAGTAACCATCCAGCACTAGCAAAAAGTCAGAAATCGGCAACAGATTGGCATTCCATTGCTAATTAGTCATGCAATAGCATTTACAAATGCGATTCAGCACTTATTCAACTGCACTGTCCAAAGCTGATTAAATGCTGCTTAAGTGCAACGACTAGCAACACTGTCATGCTTTTTCTATGAAACTGGCAACGCTGTTCTCATTCTGAGAGGAGAGTGAAAGAGAGAGTGCAAGAAAACAATAACCATCTCACTTTCTCGCTTCGCATAAAAAATCAACAACGATTGTAAGCTGACGAAGCCAGCAGCTCAAAACCGTGTTTATCTCGGTTTTCATTATCCTCGTAAGTATTTACAAAGTATTTTTCATATAAGGTACTAAAGAATAATTAATACTTTACAGCTAACACGAACGAGAGCAATTCCACCTTCTTGGAAGACCGCAACAATGAGCCGCAGGAATAAATGGCGTTTAGTTTTGTCCTGCTGGTCTCCCACCGAACTAAGCGGGCGGCGTACAATTCATTGGCTCTCGTCAAGCCAGTTCAAGGCTTTCGGAATTGTATGTAGTAATTATATTAACAAACAAGATCGCAAACTGTTTTCTTCTATGCCCTTTCCAACGGGGAGAAACAGTAAACCCAAGAAGTTGTTTGGCATTTTTCTGGCTCAAATTGACTTTATATGTAACTACAAAAACTAGCTTGGAATTCAACCTCCTATTTAGGTAAGAAGGCACGGGCACAGGAATCAACAGCGACGACAACTTCTATGATCTGGCATCACATCCCCAACCATTCAACTTCAACCAAAAAAATCGACTTCGCAATCTCGGTCAGCTGAGTCGGTAATGTAGATAATAGGCAAACCAAAAATAGAATGGCGAGAAGAGAAAGGCAGAGAGAAGAGAGTGGAAGCAATATTTTTGCTTCTCTCATTTTTTTGACATTTTCTGCAGGGGTGGACACCAACAGTAGGGGCCAGCACTAAACCGGCCGAGTAAAGTCCAAACTCGGTCATTGTTCAGCACTAAAGTAGCTGTTAGGGCTGATCTCAAAACTTCTTAGCTTTTACTCGTAGCTGTAAAAGCGCTCTCAGTGCTGAACAGTGACCATGTTTTAGTGCTGGATGGTTACTTGGGCGGTTCTCGTCCTAATGAGGATGTCACTGGGCCGCATATAAAACAGTCCAAAGAAGCGCGAATCTGGGCGCGGTAAACCCCTATGTGCTTATATGTGTGTGGAACAGGAAATGATTCCAGTACCCAAAGAGGATGTGAGCAATCTGGTGAAATGAAAAAGACTCTTGAAAGTATGAGCGCCTTGAGATGACAAATGAGAGAGACGGATGGGCATACACGGAAGTAGAGTTAGATTTAGGACACTCTCAAATACGGACAATTGAATTATCGAAAGATATCTGCTTGTAATTCTTCCATGCTACAAAGATGTGTATGGGTAAGAGGTGGGCCATCCAAGGAAAAAAAAGAATTTCATATTTTGACTATTCTGAGTTAAATAGTAACATAAAACAACTTTAAACTTGGATGCTGGAGTTGGATGCTAGGAAGCGGTTTTCGAAATCTCGATGCTGGGTTTGGATGCTAACTAGCGTGAGCTAAGCCTTCAAAAATCAAACCATCCACATTAACGACCCCCGGGTCTTTTGTGGTCTCTATTGCAAGTTTCTGCTCGAACCTAGGAGTTCGAAGGCTTGAATGGGGAGAGCACCCAAACCTCTTTCTACTCCAAGGAACCTTCCACCCCAGTGTATGAACTGACTACCTTTGGATTGCGAGTCCAACCGCCGCCAGCGATTCCACCGGAGTAGGCTTGGTTTGGTGTGTTGTTTGTACTTATGGTATGGAGATGACTCCTACACCTGGAATGACTTAACGGCAGTGATGGAATAATCTTCATCAAAAGAAGATCATTTCGCATTCTTGAGAGATTTTCTTCGTTATAGATTTAAAAAAAAAATCGGATGCGAAATTCATTCCTAGTTTCATCGCTCGAAGAAAAAAACTCAAATCATAGAATTTTTTTCAGTTCACTCACCGCATTGAAAACTCCAAAGAGAGAAAAATCTACCCGAGAGAATTCATCGAAAGACTCGGTTGACACATTCATGAATGCATCCACGAGCGAGCATACTCTCTCAATAAACTTTCATAGAACTGTCAAAATTCAATCTGTCTTTGTTCGAGCTTTGCCACAGCGCATTAATTTCTGAAAAAAATTCGAAATGGAAGCTAAGGGGAAGCGAACTTTAAAAGCAAAAGTGGAGGAAGCGGTGGAATCGAATGCGGAGCATACAGAGCATAAGTGTATTGCGGCGCCGGGATGTGGACATGTGCAGAAAGGGGCGTTCAACCACGGCAATTTTCTGCGCCACCTCCGCACGAAGCACCCGGACAGGCTCGAGTATCTCGAGATTCCTCCGGCAACGTCGAACAACAAGCGGCTCGCGGCAGAAATGAGCATGTCCCCCAACCCTGGACCAAGCAAGGAACCTCCCATCAATCCGTCTGCCGGCACCCCCGCCAAGAGAGGCAAAAAGGCCAAAGTATCGATTGAGCTGGACCGCCAGCAGGTGTTGTTGGGAACGCTTCAGCTTGTAACAACAAACGCACTTCCACTGCAGTACCCTGAGTGGTCTGGGTTCCAGAGCCTGGTCCAACCAACGTGGTCAGCATTTCAGCTCACCATGAACCGGAAGAATATGGCGGATCTTGTGACACAAGCAGCAGGAATCATGCGCGGTTTGATCAAGGAGCAGGTCTCTGGGAAGTCGGTCAATTTGTTGATTGACAGTGCAACCCGCAGGAATCACCACTCTCTTGGGATTTCGGCACAGTTTTTTGACGAGGCTCAGCACAAAGTGGTGGTGAGATCTCTTGGTAAGTCACCGTTTCTGATTTTACAGCTGGGCAGCCCTTACCATAGTACAAACCCGGTAGTTGGACACCGTTTGATTGACACTTGATAATAGACAGCTTTTATGTTATATATATATATTTTTATTTAATAATCTTTAAAAAGATTAGACACTGAACAAAACTAACTTTGAAAGCAATACATATTTCAAACATTTTCTCTTGTTAAATCGCGTTGTTCAATTGGCAGGGTTGTACTGTGATGATGTTGTACGTGGTAACTTATTTTTGCATTTTGAATTACAGCGATAAAAGAGGCAATAAATCGACAAACTGCACGGTTCCTTGCTGAAACAATGAAGCAAGAAGCGATCGATAATTACAACGTGAAGCCACTCCAATTGTACACTGTGGTATCGGACAACGCCTCAAATGCTAACTCATCAATTCGTAAGCTGGGATACATTTTGAAAAAAATGATCGAAGAAGGATCGTCGGATCTTTTGACCGCGGAAATCGCGGAAGTTGAGGAATGTTTGGCGTCGGTCGGACCTCAGAGGATTATGGACATGGACGCGATGGACGAGGCAGAGGTGGACGAAGACGGTTCGGAGAGCGAAGACGATCAAGCCGAGGAGATTGTAAATTGGTCAGAAGAACCTGCGGCGGATGATCTAGAGATCAGCGAAGCAGACTACGACCTTGTAATAGTCTGAACACCAATGCATTCCCAACATACCCATTCACACTTAATTTCCATTTTTATTACCATGCCCGGACCTCGCACAACAAGACCAGGTTTTGTCTTTCAAAACACAAACCCTGCCTGGCTGTAGAGCCCACACACAGTTAGAACCACTTGGCGCAAGCATAATTGCTGATGCTTGCGTATAGCCTTTTTCGAACCATATTTCGGTTCATCGACAATTGGCCGGGACGCTGACTCCTGCTGAGCCAGCGCAAGGGTTCAACCCAGTACAAGCCAACTCCAGAAGTCTATACTGTAGCACGTAAGTGTCACCACTCAAATTACATGTGATGCAACAAATTTGACTAGTATAAATACCCGAGTTCAAATAAACAAAAATCAGTCTTTTCGGCTGGAACATCAAGGCGACTTGTCTACTTTATTTCGAGCTCCGAGCTGGTTACTGCTCCTCGCAGTCTACCACACCTTGGATAGCTCTCATAAAATTATTTTTATTAGGTCCTTTTCGGTACTGGGACCTGGTTAGGACCGAGTCGGCTTTTGTAATTACATTTGACTTAATAATTACAGAGGATCTTGTGTGTAAATGTTAGTGGGAGGGAAGCCGATTACCCGCGGCCTACTCGGGGTTAGTAGGGAAGGGATTGATGTTAAAGACAAGGCGTGGGAAGGGAAGGGGGATTGTGTAGGGGTCTTGGTTGGCTCTGCTGGCCTTTGCGTTTTGTCCTCAGCCGCAACTCGGTGTCCAGCTGCTGGGGCGTTCTTGCTTTGCTTCCGGTGCAACCAGAAACGACGGCTTTGTGTGAAGGCGAGTTATACTAACTGAAGGAAAATTAACTGAAGGAAAACTAACTGAAAGAAAAACTAAATAGATATATTGGAATCTAAGAGGAACTGATAGATCGGATAGAGAACATCAAGGTCTAGTTGAGATAACGCGTCTCGCATCGGAATTTCTGGTGGTCTTCCTCGGGCCCTGAGGGTAACTTTCAACTTAATTCTGTGAGCCTGGTGATCTGGACACGCCCATACGAGATGGTCGATGTCCTGATAACCCTGCCCACAGTCGCATAAGTTCGTATCACTCATGTTGATACGGTACAGATGAGCCTTGGAGTAATGGTTCGACATAAGGCGGGACATCGTTCTGATGAATCCACGCGTCAAGTCCATTCCCTTGAACCAGGCTTTTCTTTGCACCTTAGGTCGTATGGAATACATCCAACGTCCCTTGGTGTCTCCGTCCCATTGTGTTTGCCAATCCAGAAGCGCACGCTGCCTCGGAAAACCGTAGCATTCTTGTAGGCTAATTGGCCTTTCAAAAATGTCTCCACTCTCAGCACCCTTCTTGGCGAGCAAGTCCGCTTTCTCATTACCCGGAATCGAGCAATGAGCGCGGACCCATACCACCGTGATGCTGAAGGACTGAGCCGCCAGGTTGTTTAAAGTCTTGCGTATTTCCGTGAGGAAAAACGCAGACTCCCTGGTCGGCTTCAGAGACCGGATAGCCTCAACAGAGCTAAAGCTATCGGTGAAGATGAAGTAGTGGTCAGGTGGCATGGTCTCGATGATTCGCAGTGCGCAGTAAACCGCGGCTAACTCTGCGACGTAAACCGAACTCGGGTCCTTCAGCTTAAAGAACAGCTGATAAGATTCATGATGAACACCGAAGCCCGTACAGCCGTCGAGCTTGGAGCCATCGGTGAAGAATCTGTTGTTTGGAGGAACATGGCTGTACTTTGATGCGAAGATCGACGGTACAACTCCCCGCAGAAGATGGTTTGGGATACCGCGAGTATCGGCTTTCATGGACGTGTCGAAGCCAATCCGGGTGCTGCTGGTTAACGGAGGCGTGCGCTGTACCGTTGTGCTCGGGCTCCACTCCCACGATGACATAAAGTCATAATATAGAAGCATGCGCCGAGACTCAACGTGAAGGTTCAGCAACGTTTCAAAATTGTCAATTACCAGTTTATTCCTGTAATCACACCGGATCAGGAACCGGTAAGACAGTTCGTAGTAACGAGTTCGCAGAGGCAACACTCCCGCCAAGACCTCGAGGGTCATGTTGTGAGTTGAGTGCATGCATCCCAAGACAATGCGAAGACTTCGGTACTGTATCCGCTGGAGAACCAACAAGCGTGATTTTGCAGCTGTTTGGAAGCAGAAACTGCCATATTCCAGCACCGAGAGTATCGTTGTCTTGTACAGTCGAAGCATGTCAGAAGGATGAGCACCCCACCGGTTGCCAGAGACACTGCGCAGAAAATTAGTTCTTTGCAGGCACTTTTGTTTCAGGTAGTTAATGTGCTTCCCCCATGTTCCCTTCTGATCAAAGATGGTACCCATGTACATGAAGTGGTCCGACTGCTCGATAGTCTTTCCCGAGAGAGAAAGATTGAGCTGCGGCGGTTCATGCTTCCCCGTAAAAACGACCAGTTCCGTCTTCTCCGGAGAGAATTCAATACCCTTTCCAACTGCCCAATGGGCCAAGTTGTTCAGAGTATCTTGCAAGGGTTCTAGCAGATCGACTTCTTTCTTGGCAGCGATTGAAACCACTGCGTCATCTGCGTACTGTATAAGGGTGCAGTCTCCGGTCAAGCAATCATCGATGTCGCTGACGTAGAAGTTATACATGGATGGACTAAGGCGTGAGCCTTGTGCCAAACCCATGTAACTTATCCGGGTGATTGCCAGATCACCTTGCACAAAGTGCATGTGTTTTTCTGACAACAGGTTGATGAGGAAGTTGCACATCGTCGGATTGAGACCGCTCCGCCGCAGCTTTACTCCCAACACATCGATGGAGACTGAATCGAATGCACCCTTGATGTCTAGGAAGACAGAAGCCATTTGCTGTTTTTTACCACGGGCTATGTCGATTCCTGTGGCCAGCAAAGCTAGACAGTCGCTTGTTCCCTTGCCTCTCCGGAAGCCATACTGCGTGTCAGACAGCAAGTGCTCTCGTTCCATCCATGGTTCGAGGCGGTCGAGGATCATCTTCTCCAGCAACTTGCGTAGACACGACAGCAAGCTGATTGGACGATACGAGTTGTGGTCGGATGCCGGCTTACCGGGCTTTTGAATGGCAACCACCCGGACCTGTCGCCATTCGTGTGGAATTACGTTCTGCTCCACCAACGTGTTGAACAGTTTCAACAGACGCTGCTTGGCGACGTCCGGAAGATTTTTCAGCAAGCTGAACTTGATCTTGTCCGGACCAGGAGCAGTGTTATTGCCCGTCAATAGTGCTATGGAGAGCTCTACCATCGAGAAGGGAGGATTAGCATCGCTCCCATCAACAACGTCGAATGATGGTTGTGTCGGCACCGAGTCCGGGCACACCTTCTTGGCGAAATCCAATATCCACTTGTCCGATTTTTCCACACTCTCGTTCGGAACGGAACCTCTACGCATGGCCCTCGCAACGCGCCACAGAGTGCTCATGGACGTATCTGCTGGTAGTCCTTCAACGAACTCCCGCCAGTACATTCGCTTCTTCCGCTTCAGAGTATTACTGTACCTGCGATCAAGAGCTCTGTACTTTTGGAAGTTCGCTCGGATTCCACACTTGCAGAAGTCCACATAAGCTTCAGACCTGGCCGCCGAGAGATCCGTACACTCCTTGTCCCACCAGGGAAGTGGAGGGCGCGTTCGGATGTACGGTCCCGGGACGGGTTTCGTCTGAGCTTGTATCGCACTGTCATAGATCAAATTAGCCAGAAACGCATATTCTTCAAGCGGTGCCAACCCTGCTCGCAACTCAACTCCAATGGAGACTGCCTCCGCGTACTGTTTCCAGTCGATATTTCGCGTCAGATCGTAAGGCATCTCCACCGTTGTCGATTGCTGTGGGCCATGGCTAACCAGAATAGCGATCGGCAAATGATCGCTACCACGAGGATCTTGAAGCACGTTCCAGTCACAGAGAACTGCCAGACTGTTGGAACAGAGCGACAAGTCGATGGCACTCGCCTTCGTACCGGACGAAGTTGGCGTTGGTGGTGTTGCAATCCGCGTAACTTGCTTGTCCCTGTTTAGGAGGGTCATCTGGAAGTCGTCGCACAGTTCATGAATCAGATATGCTTGAGGGTCTGTCTTGTGACTTCCCCACTCGGTGCTGTGAAGATTAAAGTCACCCAGAACCAGTCTCGGTGCCTGCAACAACTCAAGCATACCCCACAACTTTTGTCGAGTTAACGACACCTGTGGGGGAACGTAGACGGACACAATGCAAATGTCCAGTCCTCTGATCCTGGCCTGTACTGCGACTGCTTCGATTCCTCCTAGATTCGGGAGCGTGACCTTTCTAAAAGTGTGGCATTTCCTGACCCCAATCAGTACGCCTCCACCTCTATTTGGTCCTGCCCTGCTCTCTGTGATGATGTTGTACCCCCGGAAAGCTGGCGTCTCATCTCCGATAAGAAACGTTTCGCTCAGCGCAAACACATCACAGTCCCGTTCGAATGCGAATTGTTGAAAATCGTTTAACTTGGGGGTTAAACTTCTACAATTCCATTGTAGAAAGGAGATGCCGTTTTTCGTTTTTGGTGTATTACCCATCAAAGGAAATGAACGACAAGAGGGGCATCGTGCTAGCAAGCTGTTTCCCGATGTGTCTAGCGAGAGGCTCAAACCGCTTTATGATTAAACGCGTCGGTTCACTCACAAAAGAGCACAGCCATTCCACGATTGTGGAAAAGGTAAGGACTCCTTTGAAGGCATCGGTGATCGGGTTCGGTTGAGGAACCGGTTTCGGGGGGATCTTTGGCAGCTTGGGAACGGGCTTCAGCAGCTTGGGAACGGGCTTCGGTGCCGGCTTCGGAGCGGGCTTACCCGACGGACCGAAAGGAAAATCCTCCTCGAAGTTCAACGAGTCACTTTCCTTACCCTTGCCGCCAGCGGCTTTTCTGGACTTGGAAGCCTTGTTGCGCTTCGGGTTTGGCCCGGAAGAGTCACTTTCCTCGTCTCTCTGGAAGAGGACCTCCACATCGGAATCTTCGTCCCCCGAGTCTTCGTCCGCCAAAGGAGCGAAGCGATTGGGGTGGGTCACCTGACTAAGGATTTCCGCGAAGGACTTCTTGGAGCGTTCCCTCAAGGATCGCTTCATCTTGTCCTCGCGCTCCTTGTACTTTGGGCACTGCCGAGTTTTGTGCGGTTCCCCGCCACAAAGCAGGCATTTTTCAGCCTGCTTTTGGCAATCCACGTCCTTGTGGGGGCCGGCGCACTTTGAGCACTTGCTCTTGTTGCTGCAGTAGGTCTTGGTGTGTCCCAACTGCTGGCAGTTTTCGCAGCTCATCACACGCGGAACGTACAATCGAACTGGAAGCCGAAGCTTGTACAGCTCAATGTAGTCCGGCAGAGCTGACCCTGCAAAAGTCACCCGGAACGAGGCAGAAGGAATGAACTTCTTCTGGCCACCCTCGGTGGTGACGTTGCCCAGTTGCCGGCACTCGAGTACCTCCACAGCTGGAAGTTTAGGGTTCTTGAAGCGTCCCACCGCCCTTGAGAGGTCGACAAGCGAAAGACTGTCATCGGTCACCACGCCATCGATTTCGACTTTGTGGGCCGGAATCCAAACACGGTACTCAATGCTGAACCGCAGATCAGTTACGATCTGATTAGCTTGCACCGCGGAGTTCACGATCACGCGGAGCTTGCTCTTGTTCAGCTTGGTACATTCGACCACCCCAGGATAGTGCTTCTGCAAATCCTTGGTAATCTGTACAAAGTTTAACGGCTTCTGTTTGGGCCGGAAGAAGACCACCCATTCCGTTTGCGATCCTTCTTGATACTGACGAGGACGTGGAATCGGTTTTTGAGAATGAGGATTCAGGGGCGGAGGGGGATTAGGATCCGGATTCGGCTCCGGTGTTTTAGGAGGAATTGGGTCTGGATTGGGAGGAATTGGATCTGGATTGGGAGGAATCGGGTCTGGAGTCAAGGGAGGAATCGGTGGTTGAGGGGGAACCGGATTCGGATCTGATTTAGGACGCTTTCGCTTCGTCCTCTTAGATCCGTCCGAGGATCCCCCTTTACCGCCAGCATCCTTATCCTTCAGGAAGAGGTCCCTGTTGGTGGTGTTTGAAGGAACTCCCAAAACGGAGTCCGCCATGTCCACGTCCTCGTCACCCTCAAGGGTTGAATCGAAGTCGCATTCCTCATGGTCCGACTCGGTCGGATCCATGTTTGCGAAGAAACGCGATAAACTAAACGAAAATAAAAGTGATGAAACTAATCGCAAAAGTAAAAAAGGAGAGAAAAAAAAAAAAAAAAAAAAAAAAAAAAAAAAAATAGCCGAAAAAAAAAACTATGAGAAAAAAAAAAAAAAACTAAACGCTAACAAAAAACTCGCCTTTTGCACTCACCGCCGAACTGGCCGCACTGGCTGCCGCCCGCAGCGGGATGCGCGGGAAGCTCGTTTTCGCGCGCTTGTTGTTGTTGTTGTTGTGCTGCCTGCTGCCAGCCACGTAAACAACGGGGGTTGTCTCCGACCTGGCCTGGCCGAAAACTGGTCCGCCGACCGCAGTCGACTCTCCGGGGCCGATTCCACCGACCAACGACCGTCTCTCGCCTCAGCTGCCTCCGCGGCCGCTGCTGCTGACTCCTCCTGCTGCTGCTGCTCGGATGCAGGAACTCGTTCCTCTTCCACTGCTGCACCGCCGCCGTGTCCACGACGACCAGATTGTGGCTCCTCTGACCACCGGAACGGGCCTGTCCGCTCGCACACGCCTCGATTTCGCCGTGAAAAACGCGCCAAACACACCGCGAAAAAACACGACTAGCCGCTGAGACTTCTGCCGTAGCAAATGACCTTGGATAGCTCTTAATGCAAAGAAAGTCCCTGCAGGTTTCCCCGCGGTTCTTACGCCTCGCACTGTCGAACGTTTGAGATATTACATGGCGACCGTGACAGCGGCTTCGCGTCAAAGTTTTGACAGCACGCCGTAGTGACCCGAAATGCCACCACACTGGAAAATCTTTCGTGCCGCGTTAGTGCACCGAACAGTGACCGTGAAAAACAGTGAAAAAACAGTGCGACAGTGAAAAAAATAACATTTTAAGTTAACGATGGGTACTGAACAAAGTACACCAAAGCCGCCCTTATTGCATGAGGAGACAATACGCATCATAAACGCGAATGTGCTGCAAACAGCACACTTGGAAAAAAGTGCGAGCGCGACAACGGTGTTAGCATATGCAGCTGTAGCAGTAATTTTTATTACGCTCGCATATGTGCTATATCGTGCCATAATTAAGTTCGAACGGATGAGAACAGAGGACAGACTACGAAGAGTAGTATCGCTCTCAAGCATCGTAACGCAAAAGTGAAGTGGTGATTAAGAAAGAACAATAAGTTTCGATCAAAAAAAAAAAAACTGCAAAAACAATGAAAAGTGTTATAGAAAGTGCGCGCAGAAAATGACGAAAAACAATCTAACAAACGATTTACGGAAACTTCAATCAACGCTAAAATCAAAGAAACCAATACAGTTGGACAACAACCAACTAAAAAGTTGTTTAATAGCGGAAAAACTAGCAAAAAATGCTGCCAACGGTGAAATAATAATAAATAGTGAAGTACAAAAAATAGTGATGGTGAAGCCAACGCCTATAAAAAAAAAAAATTGTGGATTTCCTGAAAAGTAGCAGAATTCTCCCAACCATTACCGGGCATGTACTCATGTCAACAACGAGAGGACTGATGACCCACCATCAGGCCATCCAGGACCAAACCGGTGGAATCGTCGTCTTGGCGATCATCTACTAAGACGCGATCGCAACGAGCAACGAGTTGGAATCGAATGAGGTCACCAACAACATGCATCAATTTTAACAAGATAAGTAACAAAAATAAGAGCGTCAACAACATGCATCAATTTTAACAACAAGATAAAAAAAAGAGCGTCAAAGAGTTTTCTATTGATATAAAAAATATAATAATAATAAAATATTTAGTCTTCCTTAAAATGGCCCACAAATGCCATGGAAGAGATTGATTCCAACATAAGGACCTTGAAAAAAATATTAGAAACACTCGAAAAAAATCCGTTTAGGAAATTTTTAACTCAAACATTACTATTGAAAAAACAAGTGGCCAAGGATTGTTACTTGGACATAGAAAAATTACTTCTCTTTAACGAAACGAAAATTGAACTAAGTAAGCTCAATTTTTATATAAAAGCTTCCCGAAACATTTTCAAAAAAATCGAAGATTTCATAAATCTTCGATTAGATAGCAAGCTTACAAAACGATTGTCCTTGAAGACAATCGTAAAAATTACAATAATTTTCCAACGGTCAATCTTTGCTATAAGAAGCAAAGAAATGACTTCACCGTTGGAAATGATAAAATTGGTCTCCTCCCTTGTCGCTCCTTACGACGGGGAGTCGAGCAAACTTGAGTGCACATTAGATGCACTCAAGACCATTAAACCTCTGGTAACGGAGGCAAATAAAGCAGCTACCCTGCAATCTATTGTGTCCAGATTTTCTGGTAGAGCGCGTCAGTTCGTGCCAGAAATTGACAATGCAACAACTATAGATACAATTATGGCAGCACTGGGTGGGTGCAAAATAAAAACCAGCCCAGAAGCTGCCCTAGTAACATTAAACGCCACTAAACAAACTGGCGATATAAAAACCTTCACTCGGGAAATCGAGAAACATACGTTGGCTCTCGAGCAAGCGTATCGTGATGACGATATGCCCGGTGATACTGCAAATAAATATGCCAGTAAAGCTGGCATAAAGGCACTGGCGAATGGTTTAAAAAATAAAGAAGCGAAAACCATAATAAAAGCCAGTGCCGGAGCTGGAAAAATAATGAAGCTTTCCGATGCAATTAACATTGCATTGGAAGAATCAATTGATACTCCTGCCGAAATACTATTATTCCAACAATCTAAACCAAATAAAAATTACCGCAACAATAATGGTAACAATAATAACACAAACGGTAATAATTACCGTAATCGTAATGGTAACAACCGTTATCATGGCAATTATAACAATAATTATAATAATAATTATGACAATAATAATCGTAACCATAACAATAATAATCGCAATCGTAACAATAACAGAAACAACAATCGAAATAATAACAATAATTATAACAATAACAATAATTATAATAATAGAAATAACAATAATCAGTCAAATAGAGGTAATGGTAATGGGACTAACAGAAACCCTCACCAAATTTTTCAACTAAATACTGATCCCAACAATCAACAAAACGTTCAAACTCAGAACGTTAACAACCAAACCGGGTCAAACAGAGAAAACCAACATTTTTTAGACTAGACGCAAAGTCCATTTTTTCCGTAAACAATGCCTCAGCGAATTTTGTATTTATCACTGCAGGCATGGCCAACTCAAAATGCAGTTTTATAATTGACACAGGTGCTGATATTTCAATATTTAAAGCCGGTAAATTGAAACCCGAGCAAAAAGTAAATACCGCAAAGCAGTACAATTTAACAGGAGTTACAGATGGATCAATACGTACATTGGCCGAAACTGAAACTCAATTGAAATTTGATAATGGATTGATTGTCAGTCATATGTTCCAAGTCGTCCCTAGCGATTTTCCCATAATAACAGATGGACTCCTAGGACGCGATTTCTTTATTAAATACAAATGTTCAATTAACTATGAAAATTGGTTATTGACATTTAATTTTCAAGAGAACACCGTTGAGGTACCAATTGAGGATAATTTAAATAACTCAATAGTAGTACCGCCCAGGTGCGAAATAATTAGAAGAATTCCACAACTTAGTGTCGATGAGGATTCTGTTGTGTTTTCTGAGGAAATCCAACGAGGATTATTCTGCGGAAACACAATAATATCCCCTAACACAAGTTGTGTGAAATTAATAAATACAACGAATTCACCAATTTTACTGAAGAAATTTAAACCGAAAATTGAACCATTAAGGAATTTTGAATTATTGATCCTAAACAACCAAAACAGAGTTAAAGACATAATTGAAAAAATAAATTTTGATGAAATTCCAAACTATACACACGACCCTTTAAAACAATTAATCACAAAATTTTCGGATATTTTCTGCTTACCCGACGAAAAACTAACCACAAATAATTTCTATGAACAAAAAATTAACCTCACTGACCCTAGTCCAGTATATATCCCTAATTATAAAACTATACATTCACAAAACCCTGTAATTGAAGAACAGGTCAAAAAAATGATAAATGACAAAATTATTGAACCATCTGTATCGAATTATAATTCACCAATTTTATTGGTGCCCAAAAAATCAAGTGATGGTTCTAAAAAATGGAGACTGGTCGTTGATTTCCGTCAGTTAAATAAAAAAATATTGGCAGATAAATTTCCATTGCCGAGAATAGATACGATTTTAGACCAGCTAGGAAGAGCTAAATATTTTAGCACCCTAGACTTGACATCTGGATTTCACCAGATTCCTTTAGAGGAGGAATGTAGAAAATTTACTGCATTCTCCACGGATACTGGGCACTTCCAATTTTTAAGATTACCGTTTGGTTTGAACATTAGCCCAAATAGTTTTCAAAGGATGATGACCATTGCAATGGCAGGTCTCACTCCTGAAGTAGCTTTTATTTATATTGACGATATTATTGTCATAGGATGCTCAATGAGACATCACATTAAAAATTTAACTACTGTTTTTGAAAGATTGCGACATTACAATTTGAAGCTTAATCCTTCAAAATGTAATTTTTTTAAATCTGAAGTAACTTATCTGGGGCACAAAGTCACAGATAAAGGAATACTCCCAGATGATTCTAAATATGAATCACTGGTTAAATATCCAGTGCCGCAGAATGCTGACGAAGTTCGAAGATTCGTCGCATTTTGTAACTACTATAGAAAATTCGTTGAAAATTTTTCAACAATTGCTCACCCTTTAAACCAGTTATGTAAAAAGAATTGCAAATTTGACTGGTCTGTTCAGTGTCAACTCGCCTTCGACACACTGAAACACAAACTGCTGTCACCAAAAATTTTACAATACCCTGATTTTGCCAAAACTTTTATTCTCACAACGGATGCTTCTAACGTCGGTTGTGGAGCAATTTTATCCCAAATCACTAGTGAAGGCGATCGACCGATAGCCTACGCTAGCAGAACTTTTACACCTGGTGAGAAAAATAAGTCTGTTATTCTCAAAGAACTAACAGCAATCCACTGGGCAATTAACTACTTCAAACCATATCTTTACGGAAATAGGTTTGTAATCAGAACTGATCACAGACCACTTGTACATTTATACGGAATGAAAGACCCAACATCCAAATTGACACAAATGCGTTTGGATTTAGGAGAATTCAATTTCGATGTAATATATATAGCTGGTAAGGAAAACGTGGGTGCGGACGCGCTCTCACGAATAGTTATAACAAGTGAACAACTACAAAATATGCAAATGCTCGTAGTAAACACGAGATCAATGCAGAAAACGAAAAGCATGCAAAGCACGCAGGTTGATACTAGTATCACCTATCAAGCGGCTTATACAGTTGAAAACATTAATAAAACGAGAAAATTATGCGCTTTACGTGTTGTCAATAACACTTTACAGATCTATAAAAACAAAGAAATAATGATGAAAATCCCATTTCAGCCAGAAAATGAAAGTCCAACTTTAGAGATGACTCTTTCAAGGCTTGAAAAAGAATTAAAGAAAATGAGAATCGATCGAATATCTCTTTCAACGGAAGATGAAATTTTCAAAAAAGTAACAACTTCTACATTTAAAATTGTAGCTAATAAAACTTTGCAAAGTCTACAAATTTTAATATACAAACCACCAATGTATGTAGATAACAAAAATGAAATTCAAGAAATCTTACGAAATTTCCACAATACACCGACAGGAGGACACGTAGGACAAACTAAAATGTACCTACAGATCCGAGACCTGTACCGGTGGAAAGCAATGAAACGTTCTATTACACTTTTCGTTCAGGCCTGCGAACTGTGTAAAAGAAATAAAATTGTACAACATACTAAAGAACCACAAATAATAACAACAACTCCGAGTAAACCTTTTGAAATCATTACAATAGATACAGTAGGACCCCTACCAAAAACCAACAACGGCAACAGATATGCAATAACAATTCAGTGCGAACTAACTAAATATATAGTTCTTGCACCAATACAAAACAAAGAAGCTAATACTATAGCAAGAGCCATAGTAGATAACTTCATCTTAATTTATGGAAAATTTTTGGAAATCAAAACCGACCAAGGAACCGAATATAATAACGAAGTTCTTAGTCAGATTTGCAAACAATTGAAAATAAAACAAACTTTTGCAACTGCCTATCACCCACAAACCATTGGTGCTCTTGAAAGAAATCATAGGTGTTTAAACGAATACCTACGATGTTTCGTTAACGAGAATCAATCGGATTGGGATGATTGGTTGAAATATTATCAATTTAATTACAACACAACTCCACATACTATTCATGGGTACACACCTTATGAATTAGTGTTCGGTGTTAAAGCAAACTTACCACATAGCAATAATCAAAGAAATCTAGATCCAGTCTACAATTTAGAAGCATACCACAACGAGTTGAAATTTCGATTACAAAAGAGCCAAAATTTAACAAAGTCAATATTAGAACAGCAAAAACAAGAAAAAACTCAAATTTGTAACAAAATAATTAATCCTATCCACATACAAATAGGCGATCTGGTTTATCTTAAAAAAGAAAATAGGAGAAAACTAGATTCATTTTACCAAGGTCCATTTAGAATCACACAAATCAGAGATCCGAATTGCGAATTAAAAGAACCTATAACAAAAAAGAAAACAATAGTGCACAAAAATAGAATAATCAAATAAACCACCGAGCCTAGCATCAACAATGCAGGTAAATTTTTCCCAGCAATAGACTGCGGAAGTGAAAAATTCGGATACAAAACAACATACACTTACACATACACATACACAATGTAACAAAACACAATGTAACAAAACACAATGTAACAAAACAAACACACAACAACAAAAATTCATAAATATATCAAATAAATTGTAAATGGCTACTGGAGAATGGCAAAGAATAATTTTACTTCATAAAACTATTCTTTTAAAGGGGGAAGGTGTAATAGTCTGAACACCACTGCATTCCCAACATACCCATTCACACTTAATTTCCATTTTTATTACCATGCCCGGACCTCGCACAACAAGACCAGGTTTTGTCTTTCAAAACACAAACCCTGCCTGGCTGTAGAGCCCACACACAGTTAGAACCACTTGGCGCAAGCATAATTGCTGATGCTTGCGTATAGCCTTTTTCGAACCATATTTCGGTTCATCGACAATTGGCCGGGACGCTGACTCCTGCTGAGCCAGCGCAAGGGTTCAACCCAGTACAAGCCAACTCCAGAAGTCTATACTGTAGCACGTAAGTGTCACCACTCAAATTACATGTGATGCAACAAATTTGACTAGTATAAATACCCGAGTTCAAATAAACAAAAATCAGTCTTTTCGGCTGGAACATCAAGGCGACTTGTCTACTTTATTTCGAGCTCCGAGCTGGTTACTGCTCCTCGCAGTCTACCACACCTTGGATAGCTCTTAATGCAAAGAAAGTCCCTGCAGGTTTCCCCGCGGTTCTTACGCCTCGCACTGTCGAACGTTTGAGATATTACAACCTAGAAGGCACCCGTTGTGCTGCACACTCTTGTCAGCTGGCCGTGTGGGATGTCCTTAAGAAATCGACGAAAAGGATTGAAGTCATAAAAAAATTGGTGAAGAACACTCGCCTCATCAAGTATCGAGAGACTTTCGTGAATGAAAAAGGATCGTTCGCTCCTATTTCCAACGCTACCCGCTGGAATGCAGTTTTCCTTATGCTTAAAGCGCTCAAAGATCAACGTGCCTTTTATTTGATGCTGGAGAACAAATTCAGCGAACTTGGTAAGAGCAGTTGACCATTTAAATACTCCTACTCCCCTCAGTATTTGTTTTCCTCCCCCTCATGTTTGATTCTCTCTCCCACTCTTGATCCTCTCTGTTATTATCTGTTTTCCCTCCCAGTCCCTTCATGATCAGTTTTTCCTCCCTCATCGTAGGGGAACTATACCCTTTCTCAGCCTATTTCTATTATCGGCCTATCAACACTTTGATAACGAATTACAGCTTTTATAAAGTGTTTTTGACTGTTCCAAAGTATTAAATAGCTCAAATAAAAGTGAGCAAGCAACTCTCCATTGATGAAACATCTGAAAATGTTGATTTAATAGCGGAAAACGGCAAAAGTGATGAGAATTGGTCGAACGGCTTAGAGTGATTAAAATGGGTATATTTCCCCTATATGATCGGTTTTACCTTCCTAATTTGTATTGTTTCGTTTTCCTTCTTACATGGGCAATTCTCCGCCAACTCACACAAAATCGGAAAAAGTTGCCGCGACCCCTCTTCGATTTTCTTGTAACATTGCTATAAGGGGTAATTTTGGTCCATTACCACGATTCGATAACTTGTGACGGTAGAAGGGTACGACTCCTTTATTTTTTATGGATTATTACCAAGACACATTTTTCAGGGATTTGTAGCTCGATATCGTTAAGAGATAGAAATTTTTTGTCAAAAGGAATTTTGTATAAAATTGGACGCCCGATTTGGTAGCTTGCTCAAAATTCCAAAAAATCGTATTTTTCATTAAACACATCTCGAGTTTTTTTTTATTAGGTCCTATAAACATATGAAAGACAATAGTTTATCGGTCCTTTTCAAAAAAAAAACTCTGGACATGTTTGAAAATCGCTGCCATTTCCCGTTACACAACTTTCTAAAATCCCGAGGCATTGTATGGGAAATTTAATGTACTTTTCAAATCTGATATAACCCAGAAGGGTATTTTTGTTCGTTTGGGAAAAAAATAATTTTAATATACAGCAATTCCCCACGAAAACAGCATGGAAGAACACAAAAGTGCTCGGATCGGGCTCAATATTTTTCTGGGGGTTCCCTGGCCGAAATAATTAGACCTGGGTAATTCTCTACCAACTCACACGAAATCGGGAAAAGTCGCCCCGACCCCTCTTCGATTTGCGTGAAACTTTGTCCTAAGGGGTAACTTTTGTCCCTGATCACGAATCCGAGGTCCGTTTTTTTTTATATCTCGTGACGGAGGGGCGGTACGACCCCTTCCATTTTTGAACAAGCGAAAAAAGAGGTGTTTTTCAATAATTTGCAGCCTCAAACGGTGATGAGATAGAAATTTGGTGTCAAAGGGACTTTTATGTAAAATTAGACGCCCGATTTGATGGCGTACTCAGAATTCCGAAAAAACGTAATTTTCATCGAAAAAAACACAAAAAAAGTTTTAAAAATTCTCCCATTTCCCGTTACTCGACTGAAAAAAAAATTGGAACATGTCATTTTATGGGAAATTTAATGTTCTTTTCGAATCTACATTGACCCAGAAGGGTCATTTTTTCATTTAGAACAAACATTTTCATTTTTAAATTTCGTGTTTTTTCTAACTTTGCAGGGTTATTTTTTAGAGTGCATTAATGTTCTACAAAGTTGTAGAGCAGACAATTACAAAAATTTTGATATATAGACATAAGGGGTTTGCTTATAAACATCACGAGTTATCGCGATTTTACGAAAAAAAGTTTTGAAAAAGTTACTTTTTGCGTTTCTCTTTGTTTCGTCGTCCGTGTCTGTCGCGGGTGACCATGAACGGCCATGATCGATGACAACCAACTTTTTCAAATCTTTTTTTCGTAAAATCGCGATAACTCGTGATGTTTATAAGCAATTCCCTTATGTCTGTATATCAAAATTTTTGTAATTGTCCGCTCTACAACTTTGTAGAACATTGTTTTACTCTAAAAAATAACCCTGCAAAGTTAGAAAAAACACGAAATTTTAAAATGAAAATTTTGTTCTAAATGAAAAAATGACCCTTCTGGGTCAATGTAGATTCGAAAAGAACATTAAATTTCCCAAAAAATGACATGTTCCAAATTTTTTTACAGTCGAGTAACGGAAAATGGGAGAATTTTTAAAACTTTTTCAGTGTTTTTTTTTCGATGAAAAATACGTTTCTTTCGGAATTCTGAGTACGCCATCAAATCGGGCGTCTAATTTTACATAAAAGTTCTTTTGATACCAAATTTCTATCTCATCACCGTTTCAGGCTGCAAATTATTGAAAAAACCTCATTTTTCGCATGTTCAAAAATTGAAGGGGTCGTACCGCCCCTCCGTCACGAGATATCAAAAAACGGACCTCGGATTCGTGATCAGGGACAAAATTTACCCCTTAGGACAAAGTTTCACGCAAATCGAAGAGGGGTCGGGGCAACTGCTGTGTGAGTTGGCGGAGAATTACCCACCTGTATTTTTTTGTTTGGCCATTAGGCTGTGTTAGGGTGGCCCGAAAAATTGCAAACTTACCACCTTTCATTTGCGTATAAGACAGCTAAAATCGATTGAAATGATGGGGAGTTTTATTTTTTTTTAAAGTGGTTTTTGCGAAAATCGACGAAAATGGTAATTTTTCGGGCCACCCTAACACGGCGTAGATCACCCTTATGGCCAATCAAAAAAATACGGGTCTAATTATTTCGGTCAGGGAACCCCCCGATCCGAGCACTTTTGTTTTTTTCCATGCTGTTTTCGTGGGAAATTGCTGTATATTTTTTTAAAACATTGCAGTGCTTTTTTTAATAGTATAACAATGTTCTACAAAGTTGTAGAGCAAAAAAAAAACAGAAATTTATATGATATATAAACAATAGGGGTTGTATGTATTTTTCACGAGATATCATAATTTTACAAAAAAAGTTTTGTGAAAGTGATGTTTTTTCACGAAAATCGAAGAGGGCTTCTGTGTGAGTTGGCGGAGAATGACCCACATGCATCACAGGTTTTCTTGTAATCTACCTTGTGATCAGTTTTCCTATCTGATTATTCTTTTTATTATTTATAGAATTTTCCAAACATTGGACATTTATTAACGAGTATTGTGAGGCGCTTGAACCAGTTTTCCGACTGACCATCTATCTGCAGCGTGAACACGTTCCACTTTCTGAGTTTTACGCGCAGTGGATCATTTGCCAGGCATCGCTATTTAATTTGCAAAACAATAAATTGGCGGTAAATTTATTAGCCGCAATGGAACAACGCCTCAAGAAGCTTACGGAGACAATTCAATTCAAGGCCGCTCTCTACTTCGATCCGCGATTTAACTATATCGGTTCGGGAAAAATAATAACCAAAGACAAAGAAGCAGTTCAGGTAATTACATCCCGTTACATCCCACCCAAAACCTTTTTCACCACACTCCCTCTAGCAAAACAATTCAAAAGGTCCATTGTAGGTTTGTCAAACTAGAAGAGACGAACTGTCATTTTTACACGGGACACTCACTTCGTTTGGTAATGTGTGTGAGCTCCGTGTCAAACTAAAAAGTGACCCCGTTCGTTTGAAAAAAATATGTGTCAAACCATCGGGGTTTGAGTGTAGTTCTCTAAGATTTCGCAATTTTTTTTCGCGATTTTTTAATTTTCATTCTTATGATTTAAATGAAACTTTTCCATGGATTCCATATGTCGAAAAAACATCATTACTTTTTCAATGAAATGCTGCATAAAACTTTGTGGGCTGGTTTGAAATTCTGTATTTTGAAAAAAGATTATTATTCATAAAAACCACAATTCCCCTCGAAAACAGCATGATTCGAAAAAAAAGTTCTCCATCCGGCTCAACATTTTTCTGGGGGTTCCTTGACCGAAATAATTAGACACGTATTGTTTTGTTTGGCCATTAGGGTGACCTACGTCGTGTTAGGGTGGTCCGAAAAATTGCAATTTTTAAAAACACTTCTTGAAAGAAGAGCACCCCTAAAAAAACAAAAGATCAGAAAATTTCACAAAAGTTTATTTTTTTTTAACATCGAAATTCTGACCAATACATTCCGAGATATCGTCTATTGCTAACTCGTCTGTTGTTTGCTATCTTGTGACAACGACCATTTAGTACAATTCGAGAAAATCGTATTTTAAAGTTTGATGATAAATATTTTCAAAACTATGGATGCTAGAGTCAAACTTTTTGAAGCAATCGGTTTGTATACTATCGCTCCAAGTTTCAACTAATTTGGTTACACCAGTTAAAAGATACAGTACACAGAAAAAAATGATGGTAATATTCATCAGGAAATGATGACAGATTTTGTGGCAAAAAAGTGATAAATTTTTCTCCTAAAAATGATGAATTTTCATCAGTTTTTGTTGAATATTCATCAGGTTCACATTTTTACACATTTTTACGTAATATTACACAAAAAAGAGGTTATATTCAACCAACCAAATTTGAAACCTTTCAAAATTCAACTTTTTTTTCTGTGTAAATAATGTAAACAAAAATCTAAAAAGCACGTGTCACAAATGTCACACAAACTTGAAGTGTGTTTCGAAAGTATAATTGTACTACGTGTCACAAGTGTGCACAGAATTCCCATACAAACTAAAATAGGTTTAAATCAATAGTAATAGATTGCATTGCCTTTAGAAAATGTGTATCAACATTAATTTGTGAAAAACACGAAAACTTTTCCACATTTTCCAACAACATGAATCGTGTCACAAGTGTGCACGATCATTTTGATGATAAATTGGTCTATGTCACAAGTGTGTATTGCGATATTCGGGAAACGGAATTGAGTTCCCAAAATTGGGTTGAATTATCTTGTAGTGTTTATTATGTATCAACGACCAAAATGGTCTATGCCACAAGACATCACACAGCCGACGAATTTCAAGCTAATTAGGAAACAATCGTTATCATCGATTTTTTTTTTATTTTCGTACAATTCCATGCACTCTGAAAAATGTTGTTCGATTGGCACCAACCCGATTTAAAAAAAAATATATATATATAGGAAATTTTCTCAGCTTTTCAAGAAAGAGCAAAAACCAAAAAAAAAAGAGCATAAACCAAAAAAAAAGTTCTCCGCTCGGGCTCAACATTTTTCTGGGGGTTCCTTGGCCAAAATAATTAGACCCGGTTTTTTTTTTGCCATTAGGGTGACCTACACCATGCTAGGGTGGTCCCAAAAATGGCAATCCGATAAAAATATTTTCAGACATAGGCTCTTTGGTCCAGACACCGTCAAAACGGCATTTTAAAGTTTCATTACACCTTTTCAAAGGTTAGGCTAGATTTTACGGTCTTCAAACTAGTTTTCCTTGGAAAACCAACTTATCACCTTTAATTTGCATCGAAGATAACTAAAAAAAATTAAATGTAACTAACCTAACCTAGCACGGTGTAGGTCACCCTAATGGCCAATAAAAAAAATACCTGCTTAATTAAAATAGAAATACAACTTTAAAATTTGACGAAAGATTTGTGAATTTCTATAAAATTACTCAATTTAGAAACTTGTTTAGGGATCATCCACAAACCAAGTGAACACTTTTTTGGATACCTCAACCCTCCCCCCCCCCCTATCGTGGACAGTTTCCATACTAAAAAAATCTTTTTTTGTATGGAGCGTGGACAATCGCCAACACCCCCCCCCCCCCCTCCCTAAGGTGTCCCCGTGTTTTATGGATGGTCCCTTTGCCATAAAATGTAAGGGCCATGTGGACAGTTAGCTCGGTAGGGAGGGATTAGTTGACGATTGTTCACAATGGTAAAAAGTGTCCACGTTGTTTGTAAATAGATCCTAATCGTAGTTTTTGAGTTTTTGTGATTAAATCTAATAATCTGAATTAAATATTTCAGCGGTTCTTGCTGACATTATGGACACGGCTCAATGCCATCGATAGCACCGAGGAAGACGAGGAACCGGCAAGCAGCGACGCGTCGACTGAAACGAATAGTTTCATAAAACAGTATTTGGACACATATTTCCAAAAGGACGCTGTTGTGGAGGATGCCCCAGTCACCCAGCCGTTGGCCAAGATTCACCGGCTGATTAAGGAGTTAGAGTTTCAGCCAAAAGTGTTATTGGAGAACCAACAATTCGACGTAATGAAATACTGGATGAAGCAGCGGACGGGTCAGCCGGAATTGTATCGCTTAGCCATGGTGGTTCTTTCAGCGCCATCTACCCAAGTCATCATTGAACGATCTTTTAGTGCATTGAAACTCATCCTTAGTGATCTGCGACAGCGGTTGTCTGACCCACGCATTCAAGATTTGATGATCCTGAAACTCAACCCTGATTTGCTGCCTCGTGTTGTGCAGATTTTGGATAATGAAATTTAAGTTCATTTCGATTTTGTAACTATAAGCAACCTGTAATGTGATACTGTTCAATTCTCTTTAAAATAAATTGAAATACAAATAAATATTAATTTGGTATGCTGCTGATTGTTTTATGATTCATAAATAAGACCCAGCTCAACCAACTCTAGCTTCAACCACTACTCCTATTCAAAGTTTGAAAATAAACCGTCTCCGACTCCACTCCTCAAACGAGATCCGACACCACAAACTGCGGCTCCGAACCCGACTCCACAGCCCTGGAAATAATACAAGAGGTCCCGCCCGTGTGGATCAATCGGACCGCGCACTGGCTCACAATCCAGAGGTTGCTGGTTCGAATCCCGCGGCGGGCGCTCTAAAATTCTTTGTGTAAATATGGGTATTCGGCGCCGTCGCTCCGTGCCATACTCTAGTACACTTAGGAGCCCAGGGCGGCGAAGTCCTTGTAGTTAAAAAGGAAGACACTAGTGGTTGGTACTAGCAATGGTGGCCGACAGCTATAAAGTCAACTTCGTTTTTTTTTTTTTCATTCATCCCTGGAACAAAGCTACGTCATTTGCGCATGTCACTTATTACACGGTTCATTGGCTCAAGAACCGGGGTTGGGAGTTCCGAGGATTCCTTATGGACAATTTGGGGTTGCACGGGAAGCCGGTCGAAGCTCATGAACGTTTTCAGCTTGGGGTCACCAGGAGTTGCTGGTTTGTTTAGCGGATGCCAAGGGGTGGATGGATTACCAGGAACAGAGCTTACGGGCCCGCTGAGGTTGGGCGAGCGCCTCTTTGATCGCAACATTCTTAGAATATCGCCTAGGTAGATTCTATCAAAACAGTGTGATTTTGTTTTGATTGCATAGAGTAAAAGTTGATATTGTTGACATGTTTCAGTCTAAATAGGAACTGATAATCTTAACAATTACTAATATTAATTTATATTCACAGTTAACCTAACAATTTTGTTTATTTTATTAAAAAGAAACAGTGTTTGGTACATTACAGCAAATTTAATTTGAAAAAAATAACAATAAGATAACCGTCAAAAATCGGTAATTTCACCCTACAAACGGCAACATCACAAGGGCTTGATGTTCTCGTATTTCATCAACTCAGAGAGAAAATTCATGCTCGCTCTGGGAGATGAAGCCGAAAATGAATGAATTTCAATCAGGCGAAACACCAACGAAATATCGAAGGGCAACAAAAAAAAATCCTTTCGATGTTTCATTTCGTATGGAGCGAAGAATCATTGGCGATGATTTTTTTACAGTTCGGAAGAAGAATTATTTCATCGCTGATTGAAAATCGCTTGAGAAAAATGAACTTTTGATTTTTTTCCATCGCTGCTTAACGGCCTAACAACCAAGGCCGGGACCGACATTTTACTTCCTCATCCGATGGAAGGTTGGAGCAGATGGGAATCGAACCCAGAATCATCCGCTTACAAAGCGGACAGCGTAACCATTCGGCCACGCACTGCCACCGAGCTAAGCCTTATTCCCGGTGAATAGTGGAAATGAGAGCGGCCGGCAATGGATGGCTTTCATGGTGCTGCCTGTCTTGTTCTGGTAGAATTGGTTTTAATTCCCTAAGCCACCTCGGTTGGACAATCATCATATATACATGACGAAATCCAGTCTTCACCCCGCTAAGATTACCATCTCCATGCGAAAGCGATTGCGAATGATTTAAGTCGCAGAGAAATTTGGTCGACCTCCAGTTTCACCTTAAATTCGTGTATTTTGTATTGTTTACAAACATTGTTCATCAACAAAAAGTGACAGGTCATTTTCGACGTGTGACGTTACACTTGCAGGTATGCACTGAAACCCCGATAGTTTGACACCAACTGTTGTCAAACGAACGGGGTTACTTTTTAGTTTTCTTTACACAGAGCTCACACAGTCTCGTGTAAAAAGTGACAGTTCGTCACTTTTGAATTTGACTTTGTCAAACCTACAGGCTATAAACTAAAAAAGTGTCAATCGAAAAAGTGACCAACCTCCGGGGGTTGAGTGTAGTAGGAAGTCGGTGTTTTACCGAATAACTCACATGAAGTTTTTTGAGTTTATTTTTACTGATGTTTCGTTCAAGAGAGAGGAGAGCCATGATATTTTCCGATTTTTTAACTTGATGAAGATTTTCTTTTGATAAAGATTCTTCCATCGCTGGTCCAATTTTATAACCAATATCCGAGAAAAAAATTTACTTGATTCACCTATGAGATTGATGCCGATGATTTCAGACAGATTGTCGTAGCCGAAAGGATTGCCCTAACAAAGGGGTTTGTCCCACTTGTAAACTAGCTCCTAAATGTTCAACCAACTTAATCCAAGGAAAGAAATCTTTAAAATGTCACCACAGTAAAACTTACCTTAGGCTTCTTTCTATGGAAGATGGCATTGGTAGAACACAATTTTTACTTTCTGATAAAGATAGTTGCTCTATGCTATCTGCATGCATTACTGTAGCATGGTCATATCGTGTATAAAACAGCATGTAAGCGTTCCACCAACGTTTCTGGCGCCGATACTGCATCCGCTTCAGATTGTTATCATAAACTTCACCCATATAGTCTCCACCGAAACATTGTGCTTTCATCTCATCATCATCGTTCATCTTGCATTCGGATACCTCACCGTCATCGAATTTATACCATTTTTCAACGCCATCTGGAGTCCTACAACCATTAGAAATATTCGTAATTTATTTTGTTCAATATACTATCAATCTTACTTGTGCAGAATAAAACTGAAATAGTGGCCACCGGATGCTTGTCCGCTATGAACGACGATACCGGTTAATTGGTAACGAGTTTCTGAAGATTCTTCAGCCTCAACACAGTCGTCAATCACCATTCTTTCGATTCTTGCCAGTCCAGATACTGAAATGTATAGTCTCGATTATTTTAAGTACCAACAAAAAACAACAATTCCGTGCCAACATGTTCAGATTGCATTCAAGATTGTAACAACAATTTATATTTGGTAAACTCTGCCAACTAACAAAATATTCAAGTAACCACACAGAATAAAAATTGGATTATGGCAAGTAAAAAATCCAGAACGTCAAAAAAAGGAGTTGTCGGGTTTAGTAAAAATCTGAATGTTTGATGAGCATGGTTGACTGCCAAACGAGTTGCTACTCCGTTATTAAGCTACACGCAAAACAGCCAATGTGAATTATATGACCACTGGTACCGAAATTTTGACCATCGAATGCTCATAAACGATCATGAGCATTCGATACGCAACACGAATTGACCATTCGATGTTCAAAGTGCTTTCTGGAAAATTTGACAGCTCGTTTATATGTATGCGTGTCGTCGCACGCAGAATTTGGTGGATTCATCTATCCAACACTTGCGGCGCCACCGTACGTCTCTGAAGTAGCGATAGTACCGCTTTTCACCACCAGATGGATTTAATCGATATTTAGGACGCAAACCAAAATTATGGAGGAAATATTCATCAAAACAGACAATTTTTGTTGTTGTTTAACTAAAATTAAACTAAATCAACTGAAATTACAAAAGAATTAGTTTAATTTAAGGTTTAACAACAACATAAACTCTCTGTTTTGATAAATATTCCTCCAAGAGAGAATACATCAATACAATACAAGTTTCAAGTATATCTTAGTTTTTGGTCATCTCTTTGACACATTTATATCACGAGTCTAGAATCTGATTTTGCAGGATCACGCAGAACTTTTTGCGCCGGTAGTCGATCACGTTTCTGGCGTATTGCGGCCAGCAAAAACGACACCATTAATCGTTTAAGCTGGTGCCGAGTTCAAGTGGCCACCCCCGCTGAGCAGTATCGAAGCAGTTTAACAGAATGTTGCTGTGTAATACGTCGTTTTACCTAGAGACCCTAAATAGGGAGACTGGTCTAAGCTGGCTAAATCGATCTGGCAACGTATGTTTTGAGCATGGCAACACTGATAAGTTTTGCTGGGCGTAAAGGCAAATGCTCGTTTGGATACGTCAAACTCGTGTCTGTTTGGGTACGTCAAATTCACTTCGACCAGTCTCCCTATTAAGGATCTCTAGTCTTACCCACCTCGGAATCGACGAACGCTGGCTTGAGGTAGAGGGTGACGAGCGGGAATTCCCGGGAAAAATTGCCCGGGAAATTGACCATTCTGGACCTCTCGATTCCCGGGAAATTCGGTCGAGACTCCCGGGAAATTTAAACTTATAAATATCGAAGCAAAATTATATAAACTAATCAGAAAAACATTTGAAAAATTCAAAATTGTTTAGAACATTGAATGTCCAATGTTCAAGTTCCAATAAACCAATGTTTCTCTGATCTTCTTATTCAGAATGTGTAAATTTTAACTTGTCAAAAATTCCAATAACTATAATTTAGAGAAGCCATAAAAAAGGTGGACCCCAAAATTTGCCTTAAAAATTATTTAGCAGTTACACCCCAGATATGAAATCAAATGTTTTATTTTCAAATATTATTTTTTCTAATTATTTGTAAAAGGGAAAAGCTTTTTCAAGTTAAGTTCAATTTCCATATCTTCCCTTGAGCAAAGCAATCCTGATAACTGAAAATATTTCTTCAATGGATATTTAATGTTGAACTTAAAAATTGCAACAAAAAAACAATTTATTTTGTTGTTTTGAGTCGTTGTTTATCATATTGCAAAATTCCCGATAATGGGAAATTATATATAAGCTATTATATTAGTTATTTATTTACAAAAATCTAATAACAAGTTTGTGAACCTTTTGAAAAATCACTCAGTGCGAATTAAGATTCGTATATATTTTAAACTACAATTTTGAGTCTTAAAAAACTCAATAAACGATTTTGTTTTTGCAGATTCAGAAAAAAAATCAAAAGTTTTATACAGTTCCTCAACGCAACGAGGCTGCTTAAATTAACGTTTCATAGAATTAGTATGAATTAACAGTAACTGAATTCATTTAAAAGAAACAAATTTATTACTTTTCATTTTAAATGTTTGACACTGTTGGCGTAGTAAAAAAACTCCCGGGTCCCGGAAATTGCCAAGTTCAACTCTCGAATCCCGGAAAATTGAAAATCTCGAGAATCGTCACCCTCTAGGCTTGACGTACGCGGCGGGATCGTACTCGTCGTCCTAGTAGCTTCCTGAGACGGGTAAATTGATCTGGATGGGTTGGTTTGGGGTAGGTCCGCCTGAAAGCGTTTGAGCGGCTAGTACTCGAATTATACCACCTGAACGGGACCCATTTCTGCGAGCTTCATTGAGTGCGATATCAGGTGCCACTTCGAAAAGGCGTTTGATTTCTCAACGCGGCGATGGCTTGGCCGGCTGATGGTGCAGGGACTTCGATTGACCAGTTACGTCGTAAGCTACCGGTGGTGACCGACTTCCTCTTGACCTTGGCAGCTTCTGCCATGGCGACGGACACTTTGCTCAGTTCCTCGAAGCGCTGGTGAAGCTAGAGAAGCACCCCAACAGCAGTATTTCCGCGTCGATGAATTCGACTCGCACGAGCAGCACTGACTTCCCCGATCTGATGGATGCAACTGATTCCGGCGAAAAACTTTCCCTCTCGAAACCCTCTCGATGATGGTCATGTGTTGAAAAGGGCCAAATCGATGAACCTGGAAAAATGTATTGCTTTGAATAAATTCTAATTAAATCACTAGCAATTTTACCCGCAACAACAGAACAGTGTAGTAACCCGTTTGATTGGTTGGTTGTTTGGTCGTCGTTGTCGTGCTGTTCGGCAAAACCCGGTCCCAGATCACGGGGTCCGACTAGTTCAGCTATTGAAGTCTCTAACGACTAAATCCGCGATCGGGGCGAGGGTTTCGGTCAGCGGTGAATCCGACGGATGAGCTGCGATCGTCCTACTTGCGGGGTGGACTTTGTGATCGTGCGAGCGATTCGAAAAGGTTTCTACAGGACTGTAACTTATGGTGGGCTACCCCAGCATTAGTGAGACCCCCCTCTTTGCCTCAGGGTCGGCATGTTAATCCGGAATCGGAAAGGGAAACACTCGATTGGACCAACGAACAAAACAAACCCACTTTATTCTGGTTACCAGCGTTTTATTGGCAGACTCAAGCTGCGTAGGTACCTCACTTCCTAGTTCTCCCACTTTCTTACTAGCTACTCCTACCTCACACGTCCTTCTTCATTCTTCTTTGGGCTCTTTCCGGAACTGCTGCTTCCGCTTCTCTCCACTCTCAGCTCGCGTTCCTGGAACAACGGCTACACGCCTCCACCGACCTCCGGGACTCGGTCAACCGGGGCGGGACACGTCTTCCTCTCTCGTTGTGCGACCAGTATGGGCGGTCAGCTGCTGCTCTCGTACTCGTCCCTCTTCTGCGCCACCTGCCTCGACGCTCCCGAGTGTGTTGACGGACTCTGGGACTACGGCGGACGAATCCACCGGTCTGCCTGGTTTCCGGCGTCGGTTGGTGTAACGGCTGGCGAGGCTGGCGTCTTATCTCGCGACGGTTGGTCCGCAGACCAAAATGGCGGCGTCGCGAGGGCGGTTCCCACACCGGAACGGTGTCGCGGGCGATCCTCGTGCGTGAGCGATCGTGCTCGGCGGTACTGGGTACCGCGCGGGGAATACCGCGGGTGTCGGGTGGCTTACGGCGAACGGATGCGTCTGCGCCGGCCTGTACGCGAAGCGTACGAACACCGAGGGGTTCTGTGGGCACAATGGGACGGAAATTAGCGATGGCGGAGGGAGGTTGGACGGCGATAGATCGGGGAAAGCAACGGCATTTACCTGGATGTCCACAAATCAACGCAGGCTCCTCCTGCTTGCGTCCGGATCTCCAGATCGTCGGACGGCTTTCCTCCGGGATGGCGTCTACCGGATCTTCCTCTTCACTTCCACAAAACTTCACGTACGTAACGGCGATTTTCACGGGTATCGACCGTCCTCTTCAAAATACCAGGCAAAGTGACCGTTGCAATGGCGGGGTTTTCCCAGCGATCCTCAACCTCCCCCTTCTGGACTCCTTTGTCCCATCGTCCCATCGTCCTGATCATCGCCGCTACCCAAGGCGGGCGTTTGCGATGATCTCGTGCGCTCCTAGCGGTGACTAGCGCAACTAGCGGTGCAGCGTTGGTAGCGTCCGTAGGGGCTGGACAGCTACGCTAGTAGGTCGTTCTGCCCGCAAGCCTTCTCAAGTGCTCCCTCCGTAACGTGCCGCGGAACAAACGATCGCACTAATCTTGGGATGCAAATACCATAGGTTACACTCTCCCCTCGCTCGGGTAAAAAAAATATTAGAACTAATATTTTTTTTCTAACATTTTTCGTTTTGCACTGAGCACTATACACGATCCGCTTACCTCTGAACCACGAGACAAGAACAAAGAATTGACTGCACATCGTTGTTTTAACTCAAAGTAACCAGAAATATTTGAAAATTGAGTCCGTTGTACTAAGTCAAGTCAGAATACACAAGTTCACAACACTTATATCAAGGGTAATGGGCGGGGTCATAAGTTATCATCGTCAACCTAAGTCGACTCCTCTCAGTTTCAAGGCCGAAACCTGTTACTGACCATCAACGTATATTTCAACTCCGGTCTCCAGCGATCTCCATTCTTGATATATTAACCGACATTGACAACATTTAAATTACAATATTTACAAGTCAAATAAATAAATAAATAACAAATTAAAATATTTACAAATTAAAATTATACTCAAGCATGCAAATTTTTATAACTTTTGAATTTTTATATTTTTTTTTGATTTTCCAATTTTCTGCTGCATGCAAATTACAAATAATACCATGGTAATAAATTAATTAATTCCGGAATAAACAAATTCAAACAAATATCGCGATCAAAAACCTATTCGCATCAAGCGACGGTTGAAATAATTCACTACGTGAGTGTCGGAGATCTCCTTTATCGAACCAATTCGTGCTATAATCCTTATCGTTATCATTCGTATCAGTGTGTGTGCTGCTTCTTCGGGTTTGCTGAGTGACCTGAACCTGTCAAACTACTATTGGTGATAAAAAATGTGGCCTGTGCAAGATCGCGATGCGGTTGTTTGTGAGAAAATCGGCGATTTGTGTAGAAATGGGAATTTAGTTTATTATTTTCCTGATACGTATCAGTTTAAAAAGGTACCTATATAATCATTTGAAGTTTTATTCCCGAATTCTACCCCAAAAATCCCATATCTCACAAACAAGCTCATCAGAGATGCAATATGCTCTGATATGAATTATGCAATGCTATGCTTTTGGTAAGTATGAAGTGCTCAAGTTTCACGGAAGTGCGTCCACTAGGTGAAAAATTAAGCGAAAAAATCCTAGTAATAAATTGAAAAAAGCTAAATAGTTATGCATGGTATATGACAAAAAAACTTCTTGCAACTTCATGGTTAGGCAACTCATTTGCTCACTGCTCACGACTCATTCACCTGTTCTTTCACACACACTTTGAACTCCGATGCAATTTTCCTTCCACATTCCCTTCTCGTAGTGCAACTTTAGAAATACTCTTGATAATGTTGCCTGAGAGATGAATGGGACATTATGCACCGATAAAACATAAAATTGATTCACAAAACACAAAATAACACTCAATTACGACACTTTAAAACTTTCACTTAAAATTTTATCAATGATTTCCTAGGATGCACTTTTCCATACTGGTGCTTGCGATGCGTGGGCGTTCATGTGTCAATGAACCCATTGATGAGTGACACTCGGTTCATTCATGCGCTGTGGATTGCGCAAGGCGACTTAGATGAGAACTCCTGATGAATGAATTTGCGGAATCACATCTATATCGACCTTGACCTCCTCTCAGATGAACCTCTGTCCTCGAACTAAGTCATGTCCCTCTTTCAGAGATCACGCTTTCAAATCCGCCGCTGAGAAGACTCCCAGTGAGCGACCATTCATGTCGGACACCTCATAGGAACTCGTTCCCTTCTTCGCGACGATGATGCACGGGACGTACGTAGGCCCAAGCTTGGCATTGAAGGACTTGTTCGCCGCCGACTGCTGGAAGGATCTCTTGAAGACACGCTGTCCAACATCGAACACCGGTGAGTACCTTTTGTGCCTCAGATCATACTGCCTTTTCGTACTCTCGTGCGCCTTCTGCAGATTATCTTTGACCAGCTCGTAGGTCTTCTTGCTCACTCCATGCATGCGTTCAATACGCTCTTGCTCGGTGAGTTCCTCATCGTCCTCGAGCTGATGGTCCATTCCTCGGGTCACCGCTTCGTGCCCGAACACTACTCTGTGTGGCGTAAACTTCGTTGTTGCGTGGACCGTGTTGTTCAGGATGAACTCAATCTCTGAGATTTTAGTATCCCACAGCCGTTGATCTTGCCGGACGTACGTGCGGATCATCGCGTTGATCGTACGGTTCAAGCGCTCGGTGGGATTTGCTTGGCTCCTGTGACGAGCGTTTGCCCAATGCTGGATTCCATACCGTTTCAACAGGTCCTGGAACTCCTTCGACAGGAACGTAGTTGCGTTGTCGGTGATGATGTACTGGGGCACAGACAACTTTCGCAGCCACTGCTCTTCCAGAATGCTACACAGACTAGCAGACGAAATCTTCCGGACCGGAGCAAGAAGGCAATACTTAGAAAAGACGTCTAAGACGACCAATAAGTGTGCGTTCCCTTTCTTGCTACGCGGAAGCGACTGTATGTAGTCCATGCAGACAATCTGGAATGGCCTAACCGCTACTCGTTGTTGTCCCATCATCGGCTCAGTAGACACGGTCGAATGTTTCGTCTCCTTACAGGTGTCGCACCTGTTGATGTACTTTTTCAAGTCTGCGCTCATTCGAGGCCAGTAAAACCTTCTCTTGAGCTTCTCAATGCACTTTTCGAAGCCGATGTGCAAGCAGCCGTCGTGCTCTCGCCGCATGACTTGCTCTCGTGCCGATTCTGGTACACACTCCTTCCATTCGAATCTGTAGTCCAGCACGTCGGACTTGGACGACACAAACTTGAACAGCTTCCTGTTCTCGATGCGGAAGTCCAGATACTTCTCCGGATCGTCCTCAACAGCATTGTAAAGATTCCGGTACCAGTTGTCGTCATCGCCCACGTCGAGCGTCTCAATTGACCGCGACAGCGCGTCGGGTACGATGTTCTCCTTTCCCTTTCTGTGCTTCACCTCCATGTCGTACTGCTGGAAGGTTATGCTCCAACGACTCAGACGCGACGACGACCTCCACTTCGCTCGCATAATGAACGTGAGCGCGGATGAATCGGTCACCAGCGTGAAATGAGTGCCCTCAATATAGCAGCGGAACTTCTCGATGCAACGGAGAGCAGCTAAACCCTCTTTCTCCGCAGCATGGTAGTTCAACTCAGCACCCTTCAGCTTCTCTGAGTGATACGCGATCACCCTCTCCACACCATCGTGAACCTGTGTCAGAACTCCGGCTATCGCGGTGTCGCTTGCGTCCGTTTGGACACAGAACGGTAGCTTAAAGTCGGGATTGGCCATCACTGGAGCTGAAATCAGCCTCTCCTTGATGGCCCGAAAAGCTAAGTCTGCTGCTTTGGACCACACCACTCGCTTCGGCTTGTTCTTTAGCAAGTCCGTGAGCGGCGCAGTAAGTTCGCTGAACTTATCGATGAACCTACGGTAGTAGTTAACCATACCGAGGAATCGTCTCAGCGACCTGACCGAGTTTGGGGCCTCATATCCTAAGATAGCTTGGACTATATCTGGATTAGGCCGCATTCCTTCTCGCGACAGGATGTAACCGAGATACGGCAATTCGTAGCAGCAGAACTTGGACTTTTCGAGGTTGATGCGCAAATTCGCGTTTTTCAACCGCTCCGCAAGTTCTGTCAGTTTCGCAATGTGGTCGTCAAACGTGTGACTGGCCACCACAATGTCATCTAAATAGACAAAAATGGACGGCTCAAGTGCCCCGAATCCTAAGACTTTGTCCATGAGCTTGCTTAAGGTTGCCGGGCTGTTTATCAGTCCAAACGGAAGTCGCTTGAACTGGAATAATCCCATTCCGGGAATGGAGAAAGCGGTGTACTTCCTGCACTCCTCACTCAACGGCACCTGCAAGAACGCTTGGCTCAAGTCTATGGTGGACAGGTACTTGAACGGCCCCAGATGACTCAAGATTCTGTTCTGATGGGGCAGAGGGTACGCATCCCTCTTGGTGCGCTCGTTTAGCTTACGAGCATCGAGACACAGCCTGATCTCCTCGCTGTCTCGCTTCTTGACCGGAACGACCGGCAACGCCCAATCCGACTCCGACGGTTCGATGATTCCGTCCCTGAGCATCTTTTCCACAGCTATATGAATCTTCTTTTGTATTTCTGGGCTCCACGGATACGGATTCTTCCGGACCGGTTCGGCCTGTACGAACTCCTCCTTCAGCTCGATTTTGTGTTCCAGCAGGTCCGTCTTTCCGACGACTCCTTCGCTGGCAACGAGAAACATCTTCTGTACATCTTCCAACTGTTTTTTCTGCTCTTCTTCTAATTCTTCTTCTGCGTCTTCTAGATTTTCATCGACCTGTTCATCGACCACCTCGACGGATTCCATCGTTGGCCTGATGCCGAACTTCTGCCAGAAGTCGTAGCCGAGGATGCACTTCCTGTTCAGCTTCGGCGCGATCATCACGGACAGAATCTTCGTAGCACCATTGAACGTAATCGGTATGTCACTACACCCAATCACCTCTAAACTCTCACCTCCGGCTGTCTTCAAATCAATATTCGTGGGTTTCAACTTTAAACTTAACAACTTCACTAACTTTCTTCCACCAACACCTAAAACTGTGCGCTGTGCACCACTATCAAGAAGTCCAACAACCGATATTCCCAACATTTCCACTCTTGCAAACGGCCTACGATCGCCGTTGCTCACTGTAACAAGCATCGTTGCCACTTCAGCATCTTCTTCTTCCTTCTCTCCATCAACCCTCGAATATCCTAGCTGTTGGAGTGCTTCCGACGCTTCGGTATCTTCGTGAGGTCTTCTGGAGCTTCCCGTGAGACTGACTCGCCTCACTGAGCAGTCTTTTGCATGTTTTTTGCTTCGCAGTACGGGCAATCTTTCGTAGAAAAACCCGGAAAACCACACCGCACGCAGAACACGCTCCTCTCCTGCCGGCATTCCTCGTGGCCATGACCTGCAACGTGACAATTGAAGCAAATATCCCGTTTGACCGGAATGTACGCCTTCACGATCCGCTGTAAGGCACTGGTTCCACTCGAACCTGCAGCAGTGCTGTTCTCGCGATTCTGGGTGTTCGGTTTCGGTTGAGACCTTTCTTCAACCCTTGGTTTGTTCTCCTTCTGATTTCCGTTGCTCTGCTGTCTCTGCTGTTCTGGCTTCTACGAGCTTTTCTGATTGTAGTTTCCGTTGCTGTTGTTCTTGTTGTAGTACGGACGGTTTTGTTGGTTCTGACCTTGCTGTTGGTAACCACCCTGCGATCGGTTTCCACCCTGGAAACGACTCGAGTTCTGGTATCTATTTCCGGTGTTCTGGTACGACGAACGCTGTGTTTGCACCTCCTCCACGTGCGCTGATCGCGGCGTGTACCTTTCTCCCTTCTGATACAGCTTCCAATTGACAGAGTCGAATCGCTTACCGAATTCCTTCATCGATGGAATCGTCTTGATTTCTGCGGCTAGCATCGCTATTTGGCAGTCCTCGCGAGTATTGCGGAAGAGAACGTCAAACTTCCGTTTCTCATCCCACGGATTCGTCATACAGCGGAAGATCCGGACCATGTCCAAGTAATAGTCCTGGAACTTCTCCCTGGACATTTGCTTGCGATTGTTGGCCTGCCGCTCATAGACGTAATCGATGTCGATCGGTAAGAATTCGCTCTTCAATTCATCCACCAACTTCTTCCATGAACCCAGTTCATTATTCCCGTTCACTTCCATGAACCAAGAACGTGCTTTCCTCGTGAACAAATGATGCGCACACTGGAACAACTCGGACTCAGAAATGTTCTCTGAACGAGCGTTGAACTCCACCTCCTTCAAAAACTCGTTCAGTTTCCTTCCGTTGTCCATCCCGTCATAACGAACCGTCCACTTATGCACCGGTAAACTCCTACCAAATCCGGTTTTTTTTTCCTTCGGTTCATCCTTGCCGGAATGAACTTCCTCTGGTTTGTTATGTTCATTCTCTGAGTTACCGAAGCTTCCCAATGAACTATTTCGTTGGTTGAGCCACGCGAGAAAATCTCCTGGATTCTGCTGGCTTTTCCCCTCGTTCTTTTTGTCCTTGTTCGCGTCTACTCCAACTTGTGTACTGTTGGCTGGCTTGGCCTGTACTTCCAGTTTTTCTTTCTCCACCTCTTTCTCAACCTGTTTCGCTTCTAGAACTTGAATGTGTTCCAACAACTTGTTGACCACGTTAATTAGTTCCACTTTTTGTTCTTTCCACTGTTCAAATTCAGCTCTTTCCACGTCACCGGGTTTTCCAACACCATTTCCACTATCAACTCCACTACCAACTCCACTACCATTTCCTTTACCATTTCCACTAACAGATCCAGTTTCACCAACAATTCCAGCAATTTCCTCTTCATTATTCTCTCCAGTACTTTTCCAAGATTCATTATCCTCTTCCGCTCCTTTTCCATTTCCTTTTTCCGCATCCTGTTTCTTCATTATTTCCGTTAGACTCTGGTTAATGAGTGCTAACTCCGCTTCACGTACTTCGGGCAAATGTGACGAAATGGAAAAGAAAGTGTTCAGCAGCTTCATACACGCTCGAGCTGTTTCTGCTAATGAATTCAGTTCATCATCCTTGGTGGTGTATGTTCTCAAACGTTCCAAGCGGAAAACGCAATGCAGAATCCTAGTCTTGAACGACTGTTCTGGCGCTTGCTTGGATTTCCGGTTTTCCAAGTGGGACTTAATCTCACTCACTTTCAACTCACACGCTTCCAATTCATCCAACACTGAACCATTCATTTGCTCATACTCAACATGTTTTAATTCTCTCTCTTCTTTTAGGCGATTACGCAACGCACGTTCGGCTACGCTGCGCGATGAATCAAACGGAATGTCGCGGATCTTCAGTTCATGTTCGAGTTCATCAACGGTCAAATGACCCGTATTCATCCCGCGATACAGTGACAACAAATGAACCATATCCATCTTGCGTGCAAGGAAAATCAAAGATTTTGTAATTAAAAAGAAATTTTATTTAAAAAAAAAATACTAGAAATGAGCAATCACAACTACAAATTTAAAAAAATACCTAAAATTGATTCGCTAACTGAGATAATTTGATAACCTAGTGAATGAAACTGTTCATTGATGAAAACCAACGGATCAACAATGAATTGAAAAAAAAAACCTAGACTTGAATCACGCTCTTGAATGAATGAGCAAATAGCGAATAATTGTAAAAACCTAGTGTAAGTCGAAACTTTTGTAATCGTACTTTGTACGGGGAATAAATCACTTATTTTGCCTGGTGTTTTCACTTAACTAGTCCGAAGGAAACGACACTCCACCGATACGAATTCTATTCCGGAATTCAAACAAAATTTCATGAAATCTCCAACCAATTTCTTTGCCAATGTCTGGTGGTCGTTCCTCCTCACGTAGACTTCCAAAACCCCTCCTCGGAACTCAAAAATTCAAATATTAGCGTCACTTCTGTTTGTATTTTGACGATTAGACAACTTTTGCACCTGAATAATGGGCGTTTTCCCAGAGAAGTGGGCAAATCGTCTAAAGTCCTCAAGTGAACCCAAACACGAAACAGTTAAACTAATTTCTAGTTGGGCGCCAAGTGTAACTAATGGTGGGCTACCCCAGCATTAGTGAGACCCCCCTCTTTGCCTCAGGGTCGGCATGTTAATCCGGAATCGGAAAGGGAAACACTCGATTGGACCAACGGACAAAACAAACCCACTTTATTCTGGTTACCAGCGTTTTATTGGCAGACTCAAGCTGCGTAGGTACCTCACTTCCTAGTTCTCCCACTTTCTTACTAGCTACTCCTACCTCACACGTCCTTCTTCATTCTTCTTCGGGCTCTTTCCGGAACTGCTGCTTCCGCTTCTCTCCACTCTCAGCTCGCGTTCCTGGAACAACGGCTACACGCCTCCACCGACCTCCGGGACTCGGTCAACCGGGGCGGGACACGTCTTCCTCTCTCGTTGTGCGACCACTATGGGCGGTCAGCTGCTGCTCTCGTACTCGTCCCTCTTCTGCGCCACCTGCCTCGACGCTCCCGAGTGTGTTGACGGACTCTGGGACTACGGCGGACGAATCCACCGGTCTGCCTGGTTTCCGGCGTCGGTTGGTGTAACGGCTGGCGAGGCTGGCGTCTTATCTCGCGACGGTTGGTCTACAGACCAAAATGGCGGCGTCGCGAGGGCGGTTCCCACACCGGAACGGTGTCGCGGGCGATCCTCGTGCGTGAGCGATCGTGCTCGGCGGTACTGGGTACTGCGCGGGGAATACCGCGGGTGTCGGGTGGCTTACGGCGGACGGATGCGTCTGCGCCGGCCTGTACGCGAAGCGTACGAACACCGAGGGGTTCTGTGGGCACAATGGGACGGAAATTAGCGATGGCGGAGGGAGGTTGGACGGCGATAGATCGGGGAAAGCAACGGCATTTACCTGGATGTCCACAAATCAACGCAGGCTCCTCCTGCTTGCGTCCGGATCTCCAGATCGTCGGACGGCTTTCCTCCGGGATGGCGTCTACCGGATCTTCCTCTTCACTTCCACAAAACTTCACGTACGGAACGGCGATTTTCACAGGTATCGACCGTCCTCTTCAAAATACCAGGCAAAGTGACCGTTGCAATGGCGGGGTTTTCCCAGCGATCGTCAACCTCCCCCTTCTGGACTCCTTTGTCCCATCGTCCCATCGTCCTGATCATCGCCGCTACCCAAGGCGGGCGTTTGCGATGATCTCGTGCGCTCCTAGCGGTGACTAGCGCAACTAGCGGTGCAGCGTTGGTAGCGTCCGTAGGGGCTGGACAGCTACGCTAGTAGGTCGTTCTGCCCGCAAGCCTTCTCAAGTGCTCCCTCCGTAACGTGCCGCGGAACAAACGATCGCACTAATCTTGGGATGCAAATACCATAGGTTACAGGACGGAGGATCGAGGCGATTCGAAGAGTTCGAACGAACGTTCCTTCTTCTTCTTCTTGGTCACCTTGACCGTGTACATCAACTCGTCGGTCTTTCTCCAACTTGCCTGATCCAACTTCGTACAAACCTGGATTTTTTTTCTTCGACCTTTTGTCATGGAGTTCCTTCTACGATCCAAATCAGCGGAATGGTGGAGACTGTCGACGGAACGGCAAAGGACTACGACGTCGGTTGATCAGTCGAGCTTTTCGGCACAAAAGGGTTTCGTTTGCCGCAAGTGGTGGCTAACAGACGGAACGCGAGTATCACTGTCGAGGCGATTTTCCTTGGATTCGCTCTGCACCAAGCCCTTCCTGATAATCGTGTCCTCTTTCGGTCGGAACGTGCTGGCTTGGATCTCTTCTGACTGGAGGTTGCCGGAACTATCAGCAGCGAAGATCCCGAACCCGCGAGGTGGCAGGCTCCAACTCCTCCTCCTGCCGGCCCTTCGTATCACGTCGCAAATTGTAGCCCTTTGCGCTTGTTGAAGGACTCTTACAGCACCTCGAGCGTTTTGCGCACAAAGTTGAAGGACGTCAACAAAAGCAAAAAAAAAATGAATAATATTTCTCTCACAGAAACCAAAAACAAAACAAAAAACTTACTGACTATAACACACTGGGAACCTGAACTTTTGGAGTAAGATCCGGAAAACTGCGGATTTAATCCGGGCAAAACAAAAAGCTGCGCGAGAAAAAATTTCAACTGTCAAACGTGAAGAAGGAAGAATCTCCGCTATTAAAACAAAGTAGAAGAGGAAGACAACAGTTCGATAGGGAGGCTCACACATACATTTAAATGAATCTATGACATTTCCCCGAAACCCATATTACCGAAAGGACATTTCCCCGAATGCCACTTCCCCGAAAAGACACTTCCCCTAATAGTCATTTCCCCGAATTCCATTTACCCGAATTTCCCATTTCCCCTAATCGTCCACATCCCTGAATGCCATTTTCCCGAATGGGCCACAATCCCGAATGCCACTTACCCGATTAGTCATATCCCTGAATAGTCATTTCCCTGAACGCCATTCCCCATAGCTGGGTATCAAGAACAAAATATTTTCAATCGAGTCTTCATTTTGCATCGTTCTGTAATCTGATGATTCTCTTCCTCGACGGTCCCTTGGATATTGACAAGCATTTTACAGTTGACTCTCTGCTTGTCAATATCCAAGGGACCGTCGAGGAAGAGAATCATCAGATTACAGAACGATGCAAAATGAAGACTCGATTGAAAATATTTTTTTCTTGATACCCAGCTATGGGAGAGAATCATGGCAACGTCCATCAAACAAAAACAAACTAATGTCAAACACCCTTTAAAGCTTCGTTTCGCCAAAAAATGTCTATGCAAGCCATGAAAACTGAAATTATTGACAACCGGAAGAGATTTTTAAAGCAAACAGAATCCAAGGGACCGTCGAGGAAGAGATCCTTCAAGCAAGGGAAAATATCGAGGAATGAAGATAATTGAAGTATGCAGATTGAAGGGACTGAAGAATTCATCGATAGATGGAGAATTATAGATATCGAGAAGATCGACAGCCAGAGAGTCGACTATTTAAGAAAAAAAAAATGATGGCAATTTCTATCACATCAAACTACATATAATATTTCTTGAAAGGTTCGTATTGGCCTTGAATGATCAACTTTCTTTTTGGCTTCCCTCAGAACAGACGTAGCATTTTAGGGGGGAAGGGGTGTTGGAAGGTTTGGTACTATTCATTCAAATACAATGAATTGTTACAGACTTTTTTTTATATATTCTCAAAACAAATACCCTTCTCTTATAGACATGATAATAATAATGCAATAGAAGTTTTGTTATTTTTTATGATTCAAAAACATACCGTGCGATTTTCGTAGTACCCCGTATCAGTAGAACCCCGTTCACACTGATCATTTTATTCACATTGCTGGTTTGGGATTTGGCGAAAAGTATAATCAACAAAAACTTCAAAAAAAATTTGTACCAGCCTTATGTATTTGTTCGATTTTTGCGTTCTTGAACAAAATTCTCAAAAACAACATCTAATCATGCGGTTGAATACAAAATGTTAATTGAACATCAAAACATTACTTAATCCACCCTTAGGTGGTTGGTGCCTTCCTCACATTTAGAGAATAATGCTATCCAAAATAGATACAAAAGGACGGACCTTTCAGTGTTCTATCAACTTGATTCATACCATCAGATTGGGTAGTAAGATCATCATAATTCAGGGCTCTTATGTGCTTATAACTTTTGATAGGGTTGTCAGATCTGCAATCTATTGAACTCATTGAAAAGGTCTTTTGATTACCTATCCAACGACAAGTCGCATGATAAATCCGGACAACGTTTTCATCAAAATATCTGAGATTCTGCCTCTAAAATGTGTATAAATAACACATAAGTGCTTATAACTTTTGATAGGGTTGCCAGATCTGCAATCTATTGAACTCGTTGGAAAGGTCTTTCGATTACCTATCCAACGATCAGTCGCATGATAGATCCGGACAACGTTTTCATCAATATATATGAGATCCGGCCTGAAAAAAGTTCATAAATAACACTTAAGTGCGTATAACTTTTGATAGGGTTGTCAGATCTGCAATCTATTGAACTCGTTGGAAAGGTCTTTCGATTACCTATCCAACGACAAGTCGCATGGTAGATCCGGACAACGTTTTCATCAAAATATATGAGATCCGGCCTCTAAAAGGTTCATCAATAACACTTAAATGCTTATAACTTTTGATAGGGTTGTCAGATCTTCAATGTCTTGAACGCGTTGGAAAGGTCTTTTGAGATCCGGACAGGGATGCCAGATACACAGATTTGTCTGTGTTTCACAGACATTTGAGCTCGTGTCAGACATTTTTTGAGGGGCACAGACTTTTTAAAAACTTCATTAAATTGTTATTTTGTAAAAATATCAATCGAAACTTATTTCGTTAGTCTTCAAATGCTTAAAAACACAATTTTTGTTAGATTTCTATGACTGCAAATTGATTTATTTGAATTTTAGACAAAGGCACAGACATACACAGACTTTTTCACAGACATTTTAAAAAATCATCTGGCATCCCTGGATCCGGACAACGTTTTTATCAAAATATCTGAGATCCGGCGTCCAGAAAGTGCATAAATAACACTTAAGTGCTTATAACTTTTGATAGGGTTGTCAGATCTTAGATGTTTTTGACGCGTTGGAAAGGTCTCTTTATTACCTTTCTAAAAATGTATACATGCATGGCGGGTTTTCTTACAAAAACCACCCTTTTTACAATCTTCCGGACTTTTGTCAAAATCGTTTTTTTAGCATAACTTTTGAAGTACTTAACTAAACTTTATAATTTTCAATAGCGACTTATGGGACCCCAATTTCAATAGCGACTTATGGGACCACAAGACGGATCGAATGAGACCAAAACGGCCCATATCGGTTTAGCCAGCGCCGAGATAATCGAGTGCATATTTTTTGGTGCACAGACCCACAGACCCACATCCCTACACACACACACACACACACACACACACACACACACACACACACACAGTGGCAGTCGACCGCGGAGACGGGGTGTGACGTGGCAATTATTGCAGAACCGTACCGAGTTCCACACGACAACGGAAACTGGGCCGCGGATACAGCAAGAATGGCGGCGATACACGTGATGGGGCGGTACCCCATACAGGAAGTGGTCTCGAGGGCGTTTGAAGGATTCGTGATCGCCAAAGTAAACGGAACCTTCTTCTGTAGCTGCTATGCTCCCCCAAGATGGACCTTGGAGCAGTTTCAGCAGATGCTGGATAGTCTGACCGATGAACTGATCGGACGAAGCCCGATCGTTATCGGAGGTGACTTCAACGCGTGGGCGGTCGAGTGGGGTAGCAGATGCACCAATGCTAGGGGGCATAGCCTAATGGAAGCTCTGGCAAAGCTAGACGTTAGGCTGGCGAATCGCGGAACCAGCAGTACCTTCCGCAAAGACGGTCGTGAGTCCATTATCGACGTTACGTTCTGTAGCCCGCGACTGGCGGCCGACATGAACTGGAGGGTGAGTGAGGACTATACCCATAGCGATCACCAAGCGATCCGGTACAGCATCGGGAGACGAGCCCCTGTACCAGATAGGAGCAGCCGGTCCTACGGAAGGAAATGGAAGCTGCAGTACTTCGACGAGGGTCTCTTCGTGGAAGCGCTCCATTGGTGTGATGGTCCCCAAGACTTGAGTGCAGACGTGCTAACAGCACAACTGGTGACAGCATGCGACACAACCATGCCGCGGAGACTGGAGCCAAGGAGCTGTCGTCGTCCAGCCTACTGGTGGAATGAAGAACTCGGTACCCTTCGGGCAAGTTGCCTCAGCGCCAGAAGACGAGTCCAGAGAGCAAGATCCGAAGCAACTAGAGAGGAGTGCAGAGAGGAGTACCGGTCTGCAAAGGCCGCGCTCAAGAAAGCAATCAAATGCAGCAAGACAAACTGCTTCAAGGAGTTATGCCAAGACGCTGATGCAAACCCTTGGGGGAGCGCATATCGTGTCGCGATGGTGAAGATCAGAGGCCCATCGATGGTGGCTGAAACGTGTCCCGACAAGCTGAAGGTCATTGTGGAAGGGCTCTTCCCAAGACATGACCCAACGACATGGCCTCCTACACCGTACAACGACGAAGGAGGTAGCAACGCCGAAGGTCATCTGATTACCAACGAAGAACTTGTGGCAGTAGCGAAGAGATTGAAGGTGAAGAAAGCTCCCGGCCCGGATGGAATCCCGAATTTCGCCCTGAAATCGGCGGTTCAAGCATTCCCGGATAGGTTTCGAACAGTCCTGCAGAAATGCCTGGACGAAGGACACTTCCCCGACCCGTGGAAGGTTCAAAAGCTCGTGTTGCTGCCAAAGCCAGGCAAACCACCGGGGGACCCATCATCGTATAGGCCTATATGTTTGCTGGACACCCTCGGAAAGCTTCTGGAACGGATCATCCTTAACCGGCTGACCAAGTACACGGAGAGCGAGCATGGCTTAGCAGCGAGGCAGTTCGGCTTCGGTAAAGGGAGATCCACGGTGGACGCCATCCGGAAAGTGGTCGAGAAAGCCGACGAAGCGCGGAGGAAAAAACGCAGGGGGAACCGTTGTTGCGCAATAGTCACGATTGACGTCAAGAACGCGTTCAACAGTGCGAGCTGGGCGGCCATAGCAGCAGCGCTGCACAAAATGAAGGTGCCTGACTATTTGTGCATGAGCTTGAAGAGCTACTTCGAGAACCGCGTGCTGGTCTACGACACTGCCGATGGACAAAAAACCGTTGTTGTTACCGCGGGAGTTCCGCAGGGATCCATTCTGGGTTCAGCACTGTGGAACGGAATGTATGACGGAGTGTTGACACTGGGGCTACCCAACGGCGTAGAGATTGTTGGCTTTGCAGACGACATAGTGCTGACGGTAACCGGCGAAAATGTCGAGGAGGTCGAAGTGCTGGCTATGGAGGCAATCGCAATGATCGAGAACTGGATGCTCGAGGTGAAGCTGCGGATCGCTCACCACAAGACGGAGATGATACTGGTCAGTAACCACAAAAAGGTGCAGCAGGCCCAGATACACGTTGGAGAACACGTCGTGCACTCGAAGAGAGCGCTCAAGTACATCGGGGTGATGGTGGATGACCGGCTGAACTTCAACAGCCACGTCGATTACGCCTGCGAGAAGGCGGCTAAGGCGATCATGGCACTGTCGAGGATGATGCCGAACAACGCTGGACCCAGGAGCAGTAGGCGCCGCCTCTTGGCAAGTGTCGCGACGTCCATACTTAGGTACGGCGGACCGGTATGGTGGACGGCGCTGGGGACGAAGCGAAATCGAGCGCTGCTCGACAGAACGCAGAGACTGATGGCCATGCGGGTTGCAAGCGCGTACAGGACCATTTCGACGGAAGCAGTTGGTGTCATAGCCGGAATGATCCCCATCGGAATCACACTAGAAGAGGACACCGTGTGCTACACCCGAAGAGGCACGAGAGGTATCCGGGAAGCCGCGAGAGCCAAATCGCTGACAAGGTGGCAACGCGAGTGGGACACTGCGGAGAAAGGCAGATGGACGCATCGGCTGATCCCGTCTGTATTCGCGTGGGTGAACAGAAGGCACGGAGAGGTCACCTTCCACCTCACACAGTTCCTGTCGGGCCATGGCTGCTTCAGGAAGTACCTGCACAGGTTCGGACATGCAGAGTCCCCTCTCTGTCCGGACTGCGTCGATTGTGAGGAAACACCGGAGCACGTGGTGTTCGGCTGCCCTCGCTTCGAGGCAGCGCGAAGCGAAATGCTGGCCATTATCGGAGCAGACACCAGCCCGGATAATGTGGTGCGAAGAATGTGCAGCGACATCGTCAAGTGGAATGCGGTCGTCGGAGCGGTGACGCAGATCACTTCGGCTCTCCAGCGGAAATGGAGAGACGATCAGAGGAGGAACGACTAGGAGCCTAGTCGAAAAACCACGAGTGTGGCTGTGAAGGAGAGCACGTTATGATGGTCGGCTCTACCAAATCGGTACACGTCTCGATGGTCACAGGAGTCGAGAACCCACGAGTGTGGCTGTGAAGGAGAGCACGTTATGACGGTCGGCTCTACCAAATCGGTACACGTCTCGATGGTCCAAGGAGAGGGCTGCATATGACTAGCCGATCAAAAGCAACGCGATTCTTGGGCGCGGTTAAACCCTCGCATGGACTCATATGTATGTGGAACAGGAAATGGTTCTAGTACCCGGCATGGATCCTGTAAGTAGACTAGTGCAGAAAATGCAACGCCTCCCCCCGAAGTATATACCGAAAGGTGGTCCCGGGGGGAAAAGGGCACGGCGTTCAAGGACTGGTTTAGTGTGTCGGGAAAACTCTTTTGGTTTTCCCAACCCCACACTACCTGAGAAATGAATTCTCAGGTGCATGATAGCAGATTCCGACCTTGTAAAAAAAAAAAAAAAAAAAAAAAAAACACACACACACACACACACACACACACACAGACATTTGCTCAGAATTTGATTCTGAGTCGATATGTATACGTAAGGCTACCAACTCTTGCTGAGCAAAAATCCGTACACCTTGCCGATATGAAACCATGGTATAACAAAAACTGTCAATGAATTATTTAGATAAATTAAATTTAATAAATCAGATAATTAAAAATATAAAACTGTGTCGTTTTTACAACTAACAAATTTCACAAAATGCTATCAGAGTGCTTCTGACTTGCATGTTTAAAAGTATTCATATAAAAAAACCGTGATTTGAATCAAATCATTATGTTCTTCAATTTGTTTTTGTTAAACGTTTAAAAGTTTACGAAATGTCAATTTTGCTTTTACGAATAATATCGTTCTTAGTGTTTTCACGATCACTTTTCCAGCGTTTTTTTTATTGAAAAGGTCCTATAGCATGTGAAACACAACAGTTTATAGGACCTTTCAAAAAAACTCTAGATTTGTTAAATGTTCAAATGTTTTCACAAGTTTTAGAAAGCCTATAGAAATGGAATATATTTAGGAAGGAATTTCTAAAAGAACAATTCTAGAGTTTTTTTTAAAAAAGGTCCTATCAACATATGAAAGACAATAGTTCAAAAACTCTAGAAATAATGATAATCAAGTTTGAATTGAGGAAACTCCGGAATACTCTTCCTTTTTAAATCAAACTCACAGAAAAATAAAAATTTCTAGTTAACAAAAGCTTCGACCAAATCAAAAAAGCAATTCAATGATTAAAAAGTTGTTAAAATTCCGTACAAATCCGTATTATGCGTAAAATTCCCTACAAAAATTCCGGCCTGTTAAAAATCCGCGAAGAGGTTCGAAAATCCGTATGGTAAGGAAAAAATCCGTACAGTTGGTAGCCTTATGTATACGTGAAGGTGGGTCTAGGAGGTCAAATTAAGAAGTTCGTTTTTCGAGTGATTTTATAGCCTTTCCTCAGTAAAGTGAGGAAGGCAAAAATCTAGCAATTGGGTCTTAAAATTAAGCTTAAATTTGTGATATTATTGTTCACAAGAAAAATAAGCTTTACTAAGTACAATGACCCATTGAACGACCGCAAAGGATTTAAAATGGATTTTTAATGCAATTCCAAAAAATTCACTTCACGGCCCTTCTTAGCAGAAAAGCTCCTACTTGACAGCTCGATCCAGGGGGGGCATAGTTGATCCATCGAAAAAATGTTGTCTTGTCAATAACTTTTATATGCACAAAAAAAGTTATCAGAAATGGTTTTTAATCGTATTTCTTACGGTTGTTCATAAAAATTGACAAAGGGCTTTACTACCCAATTTACAACATTTAATCAACAGCATACCCGAAAAAGCTGTTTGTTCGGTAAAATTGAGGAAGAAAATAACTGTTAATCATGGAAAAAGGCTCTAGCGAAAATGATGATTAGGGGATATGCAAATTCGAGTAATTTTAAATTAAAATAAACGGCAATTGGCGTAAGTGCCACTTCGGGGAAATGGCATTCGGGGAAATGGCCGATTAGGGGAAATGGCATTCGGGGAAATGGTCGATTAGGGGAAATGGCATTCGGGGATATAGCCGATTAGGGGAAATGATATTCGGGAAAATGTCATTCGGGGATGTGGCTGATTAGGGGAAGTGGTATTCGGGGATGTGACCAATTAGGGGAAATGATTTTCGGGGAAATGGCATTCGGGGAAATGTCATTCGGGGAAATGAGCTAGACCCATTTAAATGGGTTTGATATGTGTTGGTGATGTTTACGAAATTTGAACGTACGATGTTCAAAGGTATGAACATCGAATGGTCGAAGCCGAATGCGCATCCGATGTTTACCGGATAAGGTTTGCGTGTATCTTACGCTGACGACTTCGAATCGAAACGGCTACAAAACATGACCACCAGCACCTTCTACGGATAGTATCCTGCAGCTGCTCGACGTTGCACGCCATGGCGGAAGGCAATTATTATTGAAATTGAATGTACCTGAAATGTTTTTTCGTGGAAAGGTAGCTAAGGGGATCCCTTTTCGATATAGAGCAATTCCAGCTCAAATCAGGTATTTTTCTGGTACTTTTGTACCCGACCCTCTCCGATTTCAATGAAACTTTGTAGACATGTTATCCTAGGCCTATATAAGCCATTTTTGTGTATATGGAGCCAATAGTACTCGAAAATAACATTTGAGAAGGGCGTAAGGTATTTAAATATTTTTGTATTTTGTAATTTAAAAATTACTGTATCTCGAAGCCGTTGCGTCGTATCAAAAAGTGGTCAAAGACAAACTTGTAGGAAATTGGACGGGCTTTCTGAAAAAAATACACTGAAACAAAAATACACGCCACATCTATGAGATTTTTTGATTTTTAAGTCTAAAACTTAAATTTAAAGGTGATGTCACGATTTTTTTTCGTTCAAAATTTTTGAGGAAATAGCCTAAAATGTTACCAAAAGACTGACGAAAAATGCAGGATGGTATGTCTCTACTAAAAAAATACAAAAATCATTTACTAAAACTGTTTTTTTGAAAAGTGGTCTAAATGTCAAAATTTTTAAAATCCAGTAGTGGGAATCGATTCTCCAGACAATTTTACATAAAAGTCTCCATATTGACCATTGTCCTATGTCCTAATCCTTGGGAAGATACAGCGGTTTTAAAATTTTTTTTTTTGAAAAAACGGGTTTTTTGGTTGTTTTTGGCAATTTCTATATGACAGACTTGGTTTTACAGTCTCGTAAATATTTTTACCGGAAAGCTCGTCCAAATTCCTATAAGTTTGCCTTTGACAGCATTTCAATTGGATGGCTTACAGATATAAGCTTAATTACATTGCTAATAACTGAAAATAGAATATTTTTTCAGTGTGGTAGAAACCAGGATAGTAAATTTGCTTACGTAAATATAAAAACGATATAAATCAAAAAACCCAAAAAGGCAAACTTATGGGAAATTGGACGGTGATAGGAAAGTTCAGCGCCCACGTACGCACGAACGAAAACGGCCTGCGGCTGAACGACTTCGCCACCTCCAAAAACATGTCCGTACGAAGTACCTGCTTCCAGCACAACCTCCGAGACAAGTACACCTGGAGATCCGCGGTTGGATCTGGAGCGGCTTAAATTACCGGAAGTCGCATCCCGGTACGCGCATTCGCTGGAGGCTGCATTGCCAGGGGAAGGTGAGCTGTTGGAAGCTCCCCTCGAGGAGCGTCAAGGCAGCCATCACCAACGCAGCGGATAGCACCATCGGATTTTGTGGAACGAGGACGACGGAAAGATGGGTTCGACGAAGAGTGTCGAGCGATTTTGGAGGAGAAGAATGCAGCACGGAGAGCAATGCTGCAGTACAATCTCCATGATTACGATAAGGCGTATGGACAGAAGCAAAGGCAGCAACACCAGCTCTTCCGAGCAAAAGTGCGCCACCAGGAAGAGTTGGAGTTTGAGGACATAGAACAGCTGCATCGCTCGAACGAAACGCGCAAGTTCTACAAGAAGCTCAACGGATCCCGCAACGGCTTCACGCCGCGAGTCGAAATGTGCCGGGATAAAAATGGAGCTACAGTGGACTCTCTCGTTGTCGATATTGAAGGGACCGTCGAGAGCGGGAGTTATCAAATTATAGAACGGAAAATCAAAGCAATCTATTTGAAGGGATTGAAAAAATTATTGACAGCTGGAGCAATATTGATATCGAGAAGATCGACAGCCAGAGAGTCCACTGTATCATGACGAATTAGCGTGAGGTGATTGACAGGTGGAAGCAGCACTTCGATGAACACCTGAATGGCGCAGAAGCAGAGGCAGGGGTCCAAGGCGGCAGGAAAGAGGACTTCATCGGTACAGCGGGTCAGTGTCTTGCGAACCTTCGAGGTGAACGGACACTAGAGCTGCGGTATTTTTTACTACCTAAGCTCAGAGTTATTTCAAAAAAAATTCACAGTCTTTTTAAAGACTACCTGAGTTATTTTCCCAAATTCTAAACAGTCTTTTCAAGACTAACCCCACCTGAAATTTTGTTGTATTTTACAAACGAAGCCATCTTTTTAAAGAGAACTTTGCTTGCAAAATGCGTCAAAACAAAGGTAAACGCAAATCTTCTGAAGATTTGGTCGTTACGTCGGTGAAGCGTTTGAACGCTAAATCGGCTAACGGAAACAGAAAAAGAAAACAGCCTCTTCTGAGGTCTGATTCTGATTCTGAAAGTGAGGTCAATCCTCCAATTCCATTGGCAAACGGTTTCGGTGTTTTATCCGAAACTGTTGACAAGGATCCTTCTCCTCGTACTGAGCCTACTGCCGTCGAGAAACGAGTAAAGGCTCCGCCAATTGTAGTGACTTCCGTCTCCGATTTGGCCAGCTTTCGAACGCAACTGAAGAATTGCAAGGAAACTTGCAATTTGAAGGTTTCGTTCCAGCTTGGTCGAAGAGGAGAATGTCGCTTGTTGACGGAATCTTTACAAGATCACCAAACTTTTGTTGGTTATTTGAAAAACCACAAACACAATTTCTACACGTATGAGACCAAGAATGCTCGTCCATTCAAGGCGGTCCTGAAAGGTCTCTCCAACGACTTGTCGGTGGATGAGATCAAAAACGAACTTAAGGTGTTGCTTGGCTTTGCCCCATCCCAAGTAATACCAATGAAGAAAAAATCAAACGGGAATATTTCTCGCTTTGGTTTGACTTCACAATTTTATCTGATTCATTTCAACAGAAATGAAATCAACAATTTGAAACTTTTGGACAAAGTTCAGTTTTTGTTCCATGTACGGGTAAAGTGGGAGCATTTTAAGAAACATGGCGGTAATGGCCAGAATCTGACCCAGTGCCGGCGTTGCCAGGCATTCGGTCACAGTACTGATCATTGCGCCATGGTTCCAAAATGCATGGTTTGCGGGGATTCTTCTCACGACAAGGACAATTGTCCCGTGAAAGAAGTCACCCAATTTAAATGTGCAAATTGTGGTGGAAATTACAAATCAAATTTCTGGGATTGCCCCATCAGAAAAAAGGTTTTGGATTCTCGTGCTAAGCATCAGCCGAAATCCAAACCGAAATTTTCTCAAAGTCAGGTTGTACCTGCATCTTTAAATCAAACGTTCGTACTGTCTCACTCGAACAATGCTAGAAATACCCCTACCGTGGAAAAGTTAGGTAACACTAATGGTATTTCTTATGCCAACGTCGTTTCGGGTTCGGGTTCATCCACGAATTTTAAATCCTCTACCAATCTTCCTGAAATTGGGCAGGTACCTCAAATTTCATTTGAAAATGTTTCTGCTGGCAACGCTTTGGGATCTTCTGATCTCGGCGATGTTACGTTTGAAAAAATGACTTTTTTGCAAAACTCACTGTTTGGTTTGATTCAAACAATGAGTAATGCTACATCCATGATGGAAGCTATCCAGATTGGATTAAAATTTGCGAATGATGTTGTTCTTACCCTGAAGTTTAATCATGGATCTAAGTAATTCCATCAATATTATGAATTTTAATGCTCGCTCTTTAAAAGCGAAAGAAAATGAATTTTTCAACTTTTTACGAGTTCATAACGTGCATGTTGCTGTTATAACCGAAACATTTTTAAAAACTGGCACTTATTTGAAAAGTGATCCAGATTATAAAGTTATAACCAATAACAGAATGAATCGAAATGGCGGTGGAGTTGCAATAGTTATCCACCGTAGCATGACTTATAGCACGTTACGTGACTTTAAGTTAAAAGTTATTGAAAGTTTGGGCATTGAACTTGAAACTTCTTTTGGGAAAATTATGATTGCAGCTGCATATTTGCCTTTCCAATGCACTGGGGAAAATAAAAATTATTTCAAAGGGGATTTGAATAAACTTACTCGGCATAGATCTCGATTTTTGATCATCGGTGATTTTAATGCCAAACACCAATCTTGGAATAATTCAAAAGTAAATTCCAATGGAAAAATTTTATTCAGAGATTGCACTTCTGGTCTTTATTCGGTTTTATACCCGAATGGGCCAACTTGCTTTTCTTCTGTTAGAAATCCATCAACAATTGATTTGGTTTTGACAAATCAAAGTCAGTATTGTGGTCCTTTAGTGACTCATGCTGATTTTGATTCTGATCACCTTCCAGTACCCGAGCATGGGTAAATAACAAGGGAAATGCGTAATAATACCTTTCTCTGGTATCAATACCAAATTTTGTTATTCCAGGACCCTTTAAAATTTGTCTTAAGGATTATGCAAGAGCAAAATGTGCTATCATACCAATTTGAGGTATTGTTTTGATATTGCAAAATTGCAGAATTTGTCAATGGTCGAACACCACATTTTGGTATTCTTTTGGTATTACAGTATTTTATCAAATTCCTCTGAAACTATGGGAAAATTTTGACCAATTTTGACAAAATAATTAATTTTGCGCTAAAATGATGTCTCAAAGCGAATGCTTTCATTGAAAACCGGAAATTTCAAACTTGATTTTAAACATTTTTGATATACCCCCTAAAGAAATGACTTGAAATTGTGGAAAATTTTCTAAGTCAGGATGGCACATTTTGGTATTATTTTGGTTTTAAAGTGTTTTATCAAATTCCTCTGAAACTATGGGAAAATTTTGACCAATTTTGACAAAATAATTAATTTTGCACTAAAATGATGTCTCAAAGCGAATGCTTTCATTGAAAACCGGAAATTTCAAACTTGATTTTAAACATTTTTGATATACCCCCTAAAGAAATGACTTGAAATTGTGGAAAATTTTCTAAGTCAGGATGGCACATTTTGGTATTATTTTGGTATTAAAGTGTTTAATCAAATTCCTCTGAAACTATGGGAAAATTTGGACCAATTTTGACAAAATAATTAATTTTGCGCTAAAATGATGTCTCAAAGTGAATGCTTTCATTGAAAACCGGAAATTTTAAACTTGATTGCAAACATTTTTGATATACCCCCTAAAGAAATGACTTGAAATTGTGGAAAAATTTCTAAGTTAGGATGCCACATTTTGGTATTATTTTGGTATTGAAAGGTTTCAATTAATTCCTCTGAAACTATGGGATTTTTTTTATAAATTTTGATGAGATAATTACTTTTGCGCTAAAATGACTTGAAACCCAAAAATGTTAAAGCTGATTTTCAATTTTTTTTATATACCCACTAAGATTTTTTTTAAAACGTTGAAATTTGTCTAAGTTGGGATAACCAAATACTTTGAAAAACGAGTTAATCGACATTTTATTGAATTTTGGTGAATTTCAATCCAGTTTCATTTTAATAACACTTATTTTTCAATCTTGTTATTTTTTAGAATCTTCAAGAACTTCAAGCACAGGCCGTTCATCAACGACAAATGCATTCGATGTGGTGAAGAATATCACTAAGAACAACAAGGAATCATCAGGTGAGTAGATTTGGCTGTTGCATATGGATCATTTCCGTTTTTTCACTAACTGCAACTGTTGCACTAAAAATGGTATGAAAATACCAAATTTTGGTATTTCTTGCGCAAATAACAGGTACCAAAATGTGCTCTTGGTTGCCCAGTAATAGATGGTAAAATACCATGAAATCATACCAAAATCATGTATGTGGAAGACCACAGGAATACCAAAATCTGATTTTCCAAGGGCGCGGGAATACCTAAAAATTAAACAATGGCAAAACCAAGTTTTGGTATTCAAGCAATGTTCAAAAATCCAGAAGACCTCAACTTGGTATTGAAATGGTTTTATTTTGAGGTATTATTTTACCCTTGGAATAACATGGTTTGGTATTGTTGTGCCCTTCCACATACTGGACTTTGGTATGATTTCATGGTATTTTACCATCTATTACTGGGCAACCAAGGGCACATTTTGGTCCCTGTTATTTGCCCAAGTAATACCAAAATTTGGTATTCCCGTGTTATTTACCCCTGCTCGGGTAACGTTTTCACTTTCTCATGAAGCAGTTACCAGACCCAATAGTTCTGTGTTTAATTACCACAAAGCTAATTGGGACAGGTATCAGCATCATATTGAGAATAATTTAAATCATGATTTTGTTTTAGAAACCAAAGCTGATATTGATTCAGCCTTGGAATCTTTAACTAATGCAATTTTGGATGCTAGGAATATTGCTATTCCTAAAGTCCAAGTCAAATTTGATTCTCCCATTATTGATGACGATCTTCAGCTTTTGATTCGTCTGAAAAATGTTCGCCGAAGACAGTATCAACGTTCTCGTGATCCTGCACTGAAGCGAATTCAAAAAGATTTGCAAAAGGTTATTGACCACAGATTCAATCTCCTGCGAAATGAAAAGTTCGCAAGAGATGTCGAACAAATTAAACCTTATTCCAAACCTTTTTGGAAACTTTCAAAGGTTCTTAAGAAACCTCAAAAACCAATCCCTTCTTTAAAAGATGGTGATAATATTCTATTAACTAATGGGGAGAAAGCTCAAAAACTTGCTCAGCAGTTTGAGAGTGCTCATAATTTCAACTTAAATGTTTTGAGTCCTATTGAAGATCAAATTTCAATAGAATTCCAGAATATAGTTGATCAAGAATTTTCATCAGACGAAGTTTTTAATACAGATCTGAATGAAATAAAATCTATTATCAAAAAATTTAAAAATATGAAAGCCCCTGGTGAGGATGGCATTTTTTACATTTTAATTAAAAAAATACCTGAAGCAACTTTAAGTAGCTTGGTCAAAATTTGCAACAAATGTTTTGATTTGGCATACTTTCCCAGTAGTTGGAAAAATGCCAAAGTAGTTCCGATTTTGAAACCGGATAAAAATCCTGCTGAAGCTTCAAGCTATCGGCCCATTAGTTTGCTTTCATCTATTAGTAAATTATTCGAAAGAATAATTCTTAATAGAATGATGACGCACATTAATGAAAATTCAATTTTCGCTGATGAGCAGTTTGGATTTCGCCTTGGGCATTCAACTACCCATCAGTTGTTGAGAGTTTCAAATTTGATTCGAAGCAACAAATCTGAGGGCTATTCTACTGGCGCTGCTCTTCTAGACATAGAAAAAGCATTTGACAGTGTTTGGCATAAAGGTTTGATTGCGAAATTAAAAAGGTTTAATTTTCCGATTTATATCGTGAAAATTATTCAAAATTATTTGACGGATCGTACTCTGCAGGTATGTTATCAGAATAGCAAATCTGATCAACTACCTGTACGTGCCGGCGTCCCTCAAGGAAGCATTTTGGGTCCAATTTTATACAATATTTTTACTTCTGACTTGCCTGATTTGCCCCCAGGATGTCAGAAATCACTTTTTGCTGATGATACAAGCATCTCCGCCAAAGGTAGAAGCCTTCGTGTCATCACAAGAAGATTACAAAAAAGCTTGGATATTTTCAATTCTTATTTGAAAGAATGGAAAATTACTCCAAATGCTGCAAAAACTCAACTTATTATTTTCCCTCACAAACCAAGGGCTGATTTTCTTAAACCAAAAAGTCATCACATTATAAAGATGAATGAGGTAAATTTAAAGTGGGAGGATAAAGTGAAATATCTTGGACTTGTTTTTGACAAAAACCTTACTTACAAGGATCACATTGAAAGTATCCAGGTTAAATGTAACAAATATATTAAATGTTTGTATCCACTTATAAACAGGAATTCTAGACTTTGTCTCAAGAATAAACTGTTAATTTATAAACAAATTTTCAGACCTGCCATGCTTTATGCTGTGCCGATCTGGACAAGCTGTTGCTTAACCAGGAAGAAAAAACTTCAGAGGATTCAGAACAAAATTCTGAAAATGATTCTGAAACTTCCTCCCTGGTTCAGCACCAGTGAACTTCATCAATTAGCCGAAGTTGACACTTTGGATGTTATGTCCAATAAGATAATTGATGCATTTCGACAAAAATCATTGCAGTCTTCAGCTGCATTGATCCGCTCTTTATATAGTTTATAAGTTAGTTTTAAGGTATCCCTTTTCCCTTTTGTACATGTAGGACCTCCTACATTTGAAATCACTGAATAGCGAAAGCTACAATATTTCATGAATAAATGAAAGTTGCTTGTATTTAAAATTGAGGTGAAAAGTCATCGATTGTGATTGGACACTCAATAATATTTTAACTGAATGAATGTACATGGAAGAGAAAATCAAAATAAATATAAATTAAAAAAAAAAAAAATCGGTACAGCGGGAGAAGGAGAGGAGCCAGTTCCCACGATGAGGGAAGTTAAGGATGCCATCAAAAAGCTGAAGAACAAAAAAGCAGCGGGTAAGGATGGTATCGGTGCTGAACTCATCAAGATGGGCCCGGAGAAGCTGGCGTCTTGTCTGCACCGACTGATAGTCGGGGTCTTTGAGTCAGAACAGCTACAGGAGGAGTGGAAAATGCGAGTAATATGCCCGATCTACAAGAAGGGGGACAAGTTAGATTGTGAGAACTACCGTGCCATCACAATCCTCAACGTGGCCTACAAAGTGTTCTCCCAGATCCTCTTCAGCCGCCTATCGCCAATATCGGAAGGTTTTGTTGGAAGTTATCTAGCCGGATTCGTCATGGGGAGATCAACAACCGACCAAATCTTCACTGTGCAACAAATCCTCCAAAAGTGTCGCGAATACCAAGTCCCCACGCACCACCTTTTCATCGACTTCAAAGCCGCGTACGACTCCCTTTGACACCGAATTTCTATCTCATCACCGTTTCAGGCTGCAAATGATTGAAAAACACCTCTTTTTTCGCATGTATCACCCTCCGTCACGAAATATCAAAAAACGGACCTCGGATTCGTGATCAGGGACAAAAGTTACCCCTTAGGACAAAGTTTCACGCAAATCGAAGAGGGGTCGGGGCAACTGCTGTGTGAGTTGGCGGAGAATTACCCATATGCAGATTTTAGAATATTAACAATTTTTTGTGTGGGCAGTTGCCAATGTACGAAGACTTTTGGTTACAGTCAAAAGGAAGCTTCTAAACAGTTTCAACCGAATAAAAAATAATAAAAAATAAAATGTCATGAAATCGGTCGATTTCGTAAAGAAAATTGCTTTCTCTAAGCGGGCTTCGATCTTGATCCCGGGAACAACTTTGTAGAACATTGCAAAGCGCTTAGGAATTGATCCCAAAAAGATACAGGTTAATTTTTTGAGCATGTTTTTGAATGATACCAAAAAAGTAAACTCTAAACAACAGTGAAGGAAAAAACTTTAATGTAATAAATGTGTAAATAATGTAGCACTATTTACAAAATTTATTATCTAAAATCACAGCATCATTGATAAATCGATGCCTCTGTGCTCTCTTATGCTTACTAGATAACTAGCAAGCTTAGTACAAGAGAGCACAGAGGCATCGATTTGTAGTTAAAAAACTACAAACTACTCTTCCCTTGAAAATGATTTGTAATACATTTTAGAATTTACCCTTGATTTCTGAGAAAAACTATGTTTTCATAAAAAAACAACAATTTTCTTACACCTAATTTTATTAAGATTCCTGAATACACCCCTGTACATCCAAAGCGCCATGGTGGTACAATGCGAAAAATGACATCAAAAATCTGTCTTGCGAACCTTCGAGGTGAACGGACACTAGAGCTGCGGTATTTTTTACTACCTAAGCTCAGAGTTATTTCAAACAAAATTCACAGTCTTCACCTGAGTTATTTTCCAAAATTCTAAACAGTCTTTTCAAGACTAACCCCACCTGAAATTTTGTTGTATTTTACAAACGAAGCCATATTTTTAAGAGAACTTTGCTTGCAAAATGCGTCAAAACAAAGGTAAACGCAAATCTTCTGAAGATTTGGTCGTTACGTCGGTGAAGCGTTTGAACGCTAAATCGGCTAACGGAAACAGAAAAAGAAAACAGCCTCGTCCGAGGTCTGATTCTGATTCTGAAAGTGAGGTCAATCCTCCAATTCCATTGGCAAACGGTTTCGGTGTTTTATCCGAAACTGTTGACAAGGAACCTTCTCCTCGTACTGAGCCTTCTGCCGTCGAGAAACGAGTAAAGGCTCCGCCAATTGTAGTGACTTCCGTCTCCGATTTGGCCAGCTTTCGAACGCAACTGAAGAATTGCAAGGAAACTTGCAATTTGAAGGTTTCGTTCCAGCTTGGTCGAAGAGGAGAATGTCGCTTGTTGACGGAATCTTTACAAGATCACCAAACTTTTGTTGGTTATTTGAAAAACCACAAACACAATTTCTACACGTATGAGACCAAGAATGCTCGTCCATTCAAGGCGGTCCTGAAAGGTCTCTCCAACGACTTGTCGGTGGATGAGATCAAAAACGAACTTAAGGTGTTGCTTGGCTTTGTCCCATCCCAAGTAATACCAATGAAGAAAAAATCAAACGGGAATATTTCTCGCTTTGGTTTGACTTCACAATTTTATCTGATTCATTTCAACAGAAATGAAATCAACAATTTGAAACTTTTGGACAAAGTTCAGTTTTTGTTCCATGTACGGGTAAAGTGAGAGCATTTTAAGAAACATGGCGGTAACGGCCAGAATCTGACCCAGTGCCGGCGTTGCCAGGCATTCGGTCACGGTACTGATCATTGCGCCATGGTTCCAAAATGCATGGTTTGCGGGGATTCTTCTCACGACAAGGACAATTGTCCCGTGAAAGAAGTCACCCAATTTAAATGTGCAAATTGTGGTAGAAATCACAAATCAAATTTCTGGGATTGCCCCATCAGAAAAAAGGTTTTGGATTCTCGTGCTAAGCATCAGCCGAAATCCAAACCGAAATTTTCTCAAAGTCAGGTTGTACCTGCATCTTTAAATCAAACGTTCGTGCTGTCTCACTCGAACAATGCTAGAAATACCCCTACCGTGGAAAAGTTAGGTAACACTAATGGTATTTCTTATGCCAACGTCGTTTCGGGTTCGGGTTCATCCACGAATTTTAAATCCTCTACCAATCTTCCTGAAATTGGGAAGGTACCTCAAATTTCATTTGAAAATGTTTCTGCTAGCAACGCTTTGGGATCTTCTGATCTCGGCGATGTTACGTTTGAAAAAATGACTTTTTGCAAAACTCACTGTTTGGTTTGATTCAAACAATGAGTAATGCTACATCCATGATGGAAGCTATCCAGATTGGATTAAAATTTGCGAATGATGTTGTTCTTACCCTGAAGTTTAATCATGGATCTAAGTAATTCCATCAAAATTATGAATTTTAATGCTCGCTCTTTAAAAGCGAAAGAAAATGAATTTTTCAACTTTTTACGAGTTCATAACGTGCATGTTGCTGTTATAACCGAAACATTTTTAAAAACTGACACTTATTTGAAAAGTGATCCAGATTATAAAGTTATAACAAATAACAGAATGAATCGAAATGGCGGTGGAGTTGCAATAGTTATCCACCGTAGTATGTCTTATAGCACGTTACGTGACTTTAAATTAAAAGTTATTGAAAGTTTGGGCATTGAACTTGAAACTTCTTTTGGGAAAATTATGATTGCAGCTGCATATTTGCCTTTCCAATGCACTGGGGAAAATAAAAATTATTTCAAAGGGGATTTGAATAAACTTACTCGGCATAGATCTCGATTTTTGATCATCGGTGATTTTAATGCCAAACACCAATCTTGGAATAATTCAAAAGTAAATTCCAATGGTAAAATTCTATTCAGAGATTGCACTTCTGGTCTTTATTCGGTTTTATATCCGAATGGGCCAACTTGCTTTTCTTCTGTTAGAAATCCATCAACAATTGATTTGGTTTTGACAAATCAAAGTCAGTATTGTGGTTCTTTAGTGACTCATGCTGATTTTGATTCTGATCACCTTCCAGTAACTTTTTCACTTTCTCATGAAGCAGTTATCAGACCCAATAGTTCTGTGTTTAATTACCACAAAGCTAATTGGGACAGGTCAGCATCATATTGAGAATAATTTAAATCATGATTTTGTTTTAGAAACCAAAGCTGATAATGATTCAGCCTTGGAATCTTTAACTAATGCAATTTTGGATGCTAGGAATATTGCTATTCATAAAGTCCAAGTCAAATTTGATTCTCCCATTATTGATGACGATCTTCAGCTTCTGATTCGTCTGAAAAATGTTCGCCGGAGACAGTATCAACGTTCTCGTGATCCTGCACTGAAGCGAATTCAAAAAGATTTGCAAAAGGTTATTGACCACAGATTCATTCTCCTGCGAAATGAAAAGTTCGCAAGAGATGTCGAACAAATTAAACCTTATTCCAAACCTTTTTGGAAACTTTCAAAGGTTCTTAAGAAACCTTAAAAACCAATCCCTTCTTTAAAAGAAGGTGATAATATTCTATTAACCAATGGAGAAATAGCTCAGCAGTTTGAGAGTGCTCATAATTTCAACTTAAATGTTTTGAGTCCGATTGAAGATCAAATTTCAATAGAATTTCAGAATATTGCAAAACAAGAATTTTCATCAGATGAAGTTTTAAATACGGATCTGAATGAAATAAAATCTATTATCAAAAAATTTAAAAATATGAAAGCCCCTGGTGAGGATGGCATTTTTTACATTTTAATTAAAAAATTACCTGAAGCAACTTTAAGTAGCTTGGTCAAAATTTGCAACAAATGTTTTGATATAGCATATTTTCCCAGTAGTTGGAAAAATGCCAAAGTAATTCCGACTTTGAAACCGGATAAAAATCCTGCTGAAGCCTCAAGCTATCGGCCCATTAGTTTGCTTTCATCTATTAGTAAATTATTCGAAAGAATAATTCTTAATATAATGATGACGCACATTAATGAAAATTCAATTTTCGCTGATGAGCAGTTTGGATTTCGCCTTGGGCATTCAACTACTCATCAGTTGTTGAGAGTTTCAAATTTGATTCGAAGCAACAAATCTGAGGGCTATTCTACTGGCGCTGCTCTTCTAGACATAGAAAAAGCATTTGACAGTGTTTGGCATAAAGGTTTGATTGCGAAATTGAAAAGGTTTAATTTTCCGATTTATATCGTGAAAATTATTCAAAATTATTTGACGGATCGTACTCTGCAGGTATGTTATCAGAATAGCAAATCTGATCAACTACCTGTACGTGCCGGCGTCCCTCAAGGAAGCATTTTGGGTCCAATTTTATACAATATTTTTACTTCTGACTTGCCTGATTTGCCCCCAGGATGTCAGAAATCACTTTTTGCTGATGATACAAGCATCTCCGCCAAAGGTAGAAGCCTTCGTGTCATCACAAGAAGATTACAAAAAAGCTTGGACATTTTCAATTCTTATTTGAAAGATTGGAAAATTAATCCGAATGCTGCAAAAACTCAACTTATTATTTTCCCTCACAAACCAAGGGCTGATTTTCTTAAACCAAAAAGTCATCACATTATAAAGATGAATGAGGTAAATTTAAAGTGGGAGGATAAAGTGAAATATCTTGGACTTGTTTTTGACAAAAACCTTACTTACAAGGATCACATTGAAAGTATCCAGGTTAAATGTAACAAATATATTAAATGTTTGTATCCACTTATAAACAGGAACTCTAGACTTTGTCTCAAGAATAAACTGTTAATTTATAAACAAATTTTCAGACCTGCCATGCTTTATGCTGTGCCGATCTGGACAAGCTGTTGCTTAACCAGGAAGAAAAAACTTCAGAGGATTCAGAACAAAATTCTGAAAATGATTCTGAAACTTCCTCCCTGGTTCAGCACCAGTGAACTTCATCAATTAGCCGAAGTTGACACTTTGGATGTTATGTCCAATAAGATAATTGATGCATTTCGACAAAAATCATTGCAGTCTTCAGCTGCATTGATCCGCTCTTTATATAGTTTATAAGTTATTTTTAAGGTATCCCTTTTCCATTTTGTACATGTAGGACCTCCTACATTTGAAATCACTGAATAGCGAAAGCTAAAATATTTCATGAATAAATGAAAGTTGCTAGTATTTAAAATTGAGGTGAAAAGTCATCAATTGTGATTGGACACTCAATAATATTTAAACTGAATAAATGTACATGGAAGAAAAAATCAAAATAAATATAAATTTAAAAAAAAGACATCAAAAATCAATTTACTACTATTTAACCGAATTATTTAAATTGTTTGGATAGAGAATTGAAACTCTGCGTAAGTTGAATGTAAACGCTGGCAGTTTTCAGATAAATCAGCTAACTTTTTTGATTTTGATATTAATATGGTTCAAAAATAGACGGCAAAATTTAGAAATATTGAAATTTTCTAAGTCAGGATGCCACATTCTTGTATTATTTTGGTATTGAAAGGTTTCATCGAATTCCTCTGAAACTATGGGAAATGTTATATAAATTTTGACGAGATAACTAATTTTGCGCTAAAATGACTTGAAACCCAAAAATGTTAAAGCTGATTTTCATTTTTTTTTCGATATACCCACTAAGATTTTTTCAAAAACGTTGAAATTTCTCTTAGTCGGGATAACCAAATACTTTGAAAAAAAAACGAGTTAATCGACACATTATTGAATTTTGGTGAATTTCAATCCAGTTTCATTTTAATAACACTTATTTTTCACACACAGGCCGTTCATCAGGTGAGCAGATTTGGCTGTTGCATATGGATCATTTCCGTTTTTTCACTAACTGCAACTGCTGCACTTTAGGTATTCCCGCGCCCTTGGAAAATCCGATTTTGGTATTCCTGTGATCTTCCAGGTCTTCCACATACAAGATTTTGGGATGATTTCATTTTATTTTACCATCTATTACTGGGCAACCAAGAGCACATTTTGGTCGCTGGTATTTGCACAAGTAATACCAAAATTTGGTATTTTCATACCAAAATAAAATGAAATTAAATCATACCAAAATCTTGTATGTGGAAGACCTGGAAGACCACAGGAATACCAAAATCGGATTTTCCAAGGGCGCGGGAATACCTAAAAATAAAACCATGGCAATACCAAGTTTTGGTATTCAAGCAATGTTCAAAAATCCAGAAGACCTAAACTTGGTATTGAAATGGTTTTATTTTGAGGTATTATTTTACCCTTGGAATAGCATGGTTTGGTATTGTTGTGCCCTTCCACATACAAGACTTTGGTATGATTTCATGGTATTTTACCATCTATTACTGGGCAACCAAGGGCACATTTTGGTCTCTGTTATTTGCCCAAGTAATACCAAAATTTGGTATTCCCGTGTTATTTACCCCTGCTCGGGAGAGCTATGGAAAATTATGGAACAGAACGGTTTTCCCGGGAAGCTGATCAGACTGATCAAGATGACGATGGATGGGGCTAGGTGCTGTGTGAAGATATCGGGTGCGGAATCGGACTCGTTCATTTCACTTGGGGGGCTTCGGCAAGGCGATGGGAGCTCTTGTCTTTGTTTCAATGTCGTGCTAGAAGGTGATATGAGACGAGCGGGCTTCAATATGCGGGGCACGATCTTCAGCAAGTCCAACCAGTTTATCTGTTTCGCCGACGACATGGACATTGTTGGCAGAACGTTCAAGGCGGTTGCAGATGCGTACACCGACTTGAAGCGGGAAGCAGAGAAGGTTGGGCTAAGGGTGAATGTGGCGAAGACAAAGTACCTGCTGGCAGGAGGAACCGAGTGCGCATTGGACCAAGCGTTAAAATCGACGGGGACGAATTCAAGGTGGTGGAGGAGGTTGTATACCTCGGATCGTTGGTGACGTAGGACAACAGCTGCAGCAGGGAAATTCGGAGGCGCATCATCGCTGGAAGTCGTGCCTATTTCGGTCTTCACAAAAGCCTAAGGTCCCGAAAATTCTCCCTACATACGAAGTGTTCCATCTACAAGTCGCTGATAAGACCGGTCGTCCTCTACGGGCACGAGACGTGGACAATGCTCGAAGAGGACTTACGAGCACTAAGCGTCTTCGAACGTCGGGTGCTAAGGACCATCTTTGGCGGCGTATATGAGACCCGAACAGGGGTAAATAACACGGGTGTTCGGACGGTGGCAAATAAAACCAGATTTTGTATCAGCTAATGCAGATCAAACTGTAATTATATTTTAGAATTCAATTTTAGTTCGTTGTTTTGTTTTTGTTTGAAAATTGTCTTACATTGATTGGTTTGTTTTTGTACCGTTTTGTACCGAAACCTTCTCGCTCCGCCTTCGACACTGGCAACCTATCGATAATTTTAATATTTATTTACAAATAGTTCTAAGTTTTAATCTGTGTAACAACTCACAAATTACCCCAGCGGTGACGACTGCACCTCTTTGCCGGGCGCTTTTAGTTTATGTTGCCTGTCGCGCGGTTCTGTGTTTCAATGAGTGTTAATTGTCATTGTTCACTTTGGTAGTAAATTACGTGTTACCTGTTCTCCACTGTACTGTACTGTTCAATCCGTCCTGTCCGAACTGTCTCGTCCTGGCCGACCCGTTTCGAAGTCCGTACTAGTAGATTTAGGAGTTTTTAATCTGTTCCCCTTCGCTGGAGTGTTTGTTTACGTCTCACCTGGATTTATTGTGATCGTCTAACCAACTCGTGAACACGTCTGCATGCCCCGTTCTAACTGTTGTGCACTAAAACTGTCCTTCGTTAGCCACAATCACTAAACACTCTCCTGCTCGTGGAAACCTCCAACTTCTTCGTTCAACGCGTTTTCTGTTTGTCCTCGTCCCTACTTTTACTCCTGTTTACTTCCTCCTCTCTTGATTCTACTTTACTATAATTTGTTTATGTTTATATTTGTGTTGTGTTGTGTAGCGCTGCGTGTACCGTGACCCTGCCGTGTCTTCGCGACCTATGTCGACTTGGTGGCAGTGTTGTCGGAACATTCCCCGGCCCGTAACCCGGTCCGGGAGTCCGCTTCCGGTTGAGGGTTACCTTCTCGTACCTCCAACACTGCCAGCTTCGCCACCGCTCGCTTGTACCTGCCGCTGTTGGTGCGCACCCACGCCTGGCGTACTCGGCCGTCCTTGCCCACGATCGGTTCCTCCACGATGCCCCGAATCCAGCTTTTCCGGTTGTTGCCTTCGACGATGTAGACCAGGTCTCCGCTCTCCAGCGGCCTCGACTCGCCGAACCACTTGGTCCGCCGATTCAGCGTTGGCAGTTACTCGTTGATCCACCGTTCCCACATCACGCTGGCCAGCTGCTGGGATCGTTGGTACGTGTCTCGTAGTGCCACCGCCGGATTTGGCGACGGAAGAGCCCCGCCCGGTTGGTTTGGTGAGGCGCCTCGCAGGAAGTGGTTAGGGGTGATCGCCTCGGCTTCGTCCGACTGCTGCGACACGTACGTAAGCGGACGGGAGTTGATCATGTCCTCCGCTTCAACGATGGCCGTCTGTAGGATCTCGTCCGTGAGCCGCCGACCGTCGTCCAGCGCCGTGAGTGCCTCCTTGACCGATCGTACGAGTCGCTCCCAGACACCGCCCATGTGAGGTGCCAGGGGAGGGTTGAACGACCACTTCGTCCGTGCGTTGGTCAGCTGGTCCGCGCAGTGTTCGCTGATGTCTCGGACGTCCTTCGTCAGCTCCTTGCTCGCCCCTTGGAAGTTGGTCCCGTTATCTGAAAGAAACTCAATGGGCCAGCCTCGCCGGCCGATAAATCGGTGAATCGCCATCAAGCACGATTGGGTTGTGAGTCCGTGCGCCACCTCCAGATGCACTGCGCGCGTTGCCATACAGGTGAATAGTGCAATCCACCGCTTCTCCGAGCGGCGTCCGACGCTCACATCGAACGGTCCCAAATAGTCGACGCCGACGTAGCTGAACGGACGAAGGTACGGCGTGAGACGTTGGACCGGGAGCGATGCCATCCTGGGGATTGTCGGACGTTTGCGGTGAGCTTCGCACCACACACACGCCGACTCGATTCGCCGAACAACCGCGTCTACCTTCGGGATGTAGTACAGTTGCCTCAGCTTGTTCTTGACCGACTGCCGATATCCGTGTCCGCACCGCTCGTGGTAGTCTTGTACAATCAGCTCGGTAATTCGGTTGTTCTTTGGCAGTATCACCGGGAAGCGCATGTCGAACGGGAGAAACTCGGCTTGCTCCAGCCGTCCTTCCATCCGGATCAGTCCGTTCTCGTCGACCAACGGTGTGAGCTGGTACAGGGGGCTCGACTTCTCCAGCGCGATCCACTGGTTTGTCGGGCGATTCTTGTTTCTCGTGAGCACCTTCATCTCGTCAATGTAATCTTCCGTTTGTGCCATTCTCATCAGGTACTGCTCCGCTCGTTCGTGCTCGTTCTGTTGCAGTGGAACTCGTACTGACGAACCCGCCGTCGACCCTAAGAGCTTCTCCTGGTTCCTGGTCGCTTGGAGCTTCTCCACCGGCAGTCCTTTCACCTTGCGCTTGAGATTTGACACGAACCGGCAAACAGTTGCCATCGTTCTGACCAGGACAGTCCATCTCGAGAACCGGCTGACATCCACGAGTGACTCCACGACTTGCACGTCGTGCAAGAGCAAATGAATCCGCAGCTCAACAGTTGTGTTCGGAGGTGGAAGCGCTTTCTTCGGCCAGTCCTTCTGATCGTCGTACACGAATCTGGGACAGCGTACCCAGGGACTGCTCGGGCTCAAGTCGAGATCGGTGCTCCACTTCGTGAGGATGTCTGCGATGTTGATCCGGGTCGACACAAAGTTCCAGTCGTCGATGTTCGTCAGACTGAGGATCTCTCCAATCCGAAACCCGACGTACTGCTTGTACCGGCGCTGATCGGACCGGATCCATGACAGCACAACCGCCGAGTCGATCCAGAAGAACGTTTTGGTGATTGTGAAGTTGTGGTTCTCGTGAATTGTCTGCGACATCCGGGCGGCTAGGCCTGATCCGTTCAACTCCAAGCGCGGAACGGCGGTCAACTGCAGCGGTGCCACCTTCGAGCGACTCATAACGAAGGCACACTCCACCTCACCACGCACTATCGCGCGAAAATATCCAACGCAACCGTACGCCTTCTCTCCAGCATCTGCGAAGATGTGTAGCTGGATTTCTTTGATCTCATCCGATCGCGCGTTCCCGAAGTAGCTACGGGGCAGCCTAAACGTCTGAGCATCCAACAATATACTCGTCCAACGCAGCCACATCTTGAAAGAAAGCTCGTCAATGAACTCGTCCCATTGGCATCCCGTGCGCCACAGGTCCTGGATCAGCATCTTTCCTCGAATCGTCACTGGTCCAAGAAATCCAGCCGGATCGAACTGCGACATCACTATGCTGAGCACGATTCGCTTCGTTGGACGCGTTTCCCCGCTCAGCACCTCCGCGTACTCCGACTTCGTCATCGTTGTGAAGCTGAAAACGTCTTCCGCAGGATCCCAGACGATTCCCAGCACGCGTTCGTACTCCGGTCCCTTGTCCCGGTTGAAATCGACCGTGAAGTCAACGCTTTTCTCTCCCAACGCTTTCAGGACCGTGGCGGAGTTGGACACCCAGTTCCTTATGTTGAATCCACCCCGCGAGTGTACCTCCTTCACCTCCTTGGCTCGCTGAACTGCCTGCTCCACGGTGTCTACGCTGTCGTAGTAGTCGTCCACGTAGTGACGCTTTATGATCGCTGCTGCGGCTTCCGGAAACTTCTCTGCGAACTGATCTGCGTTCAAGTTCTTGACGAACTGCGCCGAGCACGGCGACGACGTCGCGCCGAAAGTGGCCACGTCCATAACGTAGATTCCCGGCTTCTCGGTCGCACTCGTCCGGAACAAGAAGCGCTGCGCCTGCTTGTCCTCCGGCCTGATCCGTATCTGGTGGTACATCTCCTGGATGTCGCCTCCAATGGCGATCGGCCGCTCTCGGAAGTGGTTGATCACGCGGAGCAACGGAACCAGCATGTCCGGACCCTTCAGCAACTCTGTGTTCAGGGATGTGCCGTTGACCGTCGCCGCAGCGTCCCAGACCAAGCGCACTTTCTTCTTGCGAGGATTCACCACAACGTTTAACGGTAGATACCACGCGGCCTCGTTTGGCGTCTCCGACAGCTCTGCATCGGTGATCTTGTGCGCGTACCCCTTGGTTTGATAGTCCTCGATCTGCTGGCAAACGTTTTCCCTCAGCTCTGGATTCTTCTCCAACTTTCTGTCGAGCGCTTTCATCCGCCGAACGGCCATCGGGTAGCTGTCGGGAAATTTTCTTTCGTCCTCACGCCACAGCAAGCCGGTCTCGAAGCGTTCGCCTACTCGCTTCGTCGTCGCTAGCAGGATCTCTCGCGCTCGCTTCTCTTCCACTGGTTCGGGAATCGGAAACGCAGATGGCGCCTGGTCATCGAGCATGTACTGCTCCTTCAGCATGTCGTGTAGCTGCTGGTTGGTCACAGGCGCGACCGAGTGTAGATTCAGGAAAGCGTGCGTGCTCGCTCTTCGCTTCTCCGCACCGTACACCGTCCACCCGACCTTTGATCGTACGGCTATCGGCTCACAGGACTTGCCGATCCTCGACTCCAACGGCGCGAAAAGGTGAAGGTTGTCCAGACCGATCAGTATCGTTGGAACACCTGACGGGAGATCTTGCAGCGGCACACCGGACAAGTGCGAATACTTCTTAACTACCTCTCCGTAGTTCACGTTCTGCTCCGGAAGTAGCAACTTCCCCACGGTTCGCGTGTTCATCAGCGGAAACTTCTCCGTCGAGCCCCTGGCCGACAGCATCAAGTCCACCTTGCGCGAGTCGTCCTCAATCCGGTTGATATTTCCGGTCCAGGTGACGATCAGCGGCTCCGAAACACCCTCCGCCTTTAACTGCTTGGCCACCGCGTCGTCCATCAGCGTCGCCGACGATCCTTCGTCCAGAAAAGCTACCGTGTCGAACTGCCTTTTCCCTGCGTACAACGTCACGGGCATCATGCGGAAGATCACTGAACGACCCGTGCTCTCCGCCTTTTGCAGCTGCACCGACTCTTCCGCGCGGTGCAAGAGAGGATGATGGTTCCCAACACAGTTAGGGACCGTGCACCTGACCCTCGAGTTGCACGGACTGGATCCATGCTTGTTCAGGCACCGGTTGCACAGATTCAGCTTGCCAACTTCTCTCAAACGTTGCGCTACGTTCATCCGCTTGAACTGCTCACAGGAACGCATAAAGTGATCCGTCCGCTTGCAGATCCAGCATGGTTTGCTGGGCTTTTCTGCGCGCGCTGCTTCGACCCTCTTCTGCTCCGATTCGTGGACGTGTACGAACTCTTTGTTGTGCGCCCTTCCGCTTCCCATCTTGTGGTGGTCGCTTAAGTTCAGCGACGAGAACTCCGCCACCTCTGCAGCATCGTTCACGATCTCCTTCATGAAATTGGTGAACCTGCGAAGCGGACTTTCCTTCCTGCCCCGTTTGAACCTGACCCAGTCCATCTGGTAGCTCGGTGGCAGCTTCTCGACCAGTTCCTGCACAATCTGTGCTGTGCAAATCTGTGCTTGTCTGCCTTTCTGCAGAACATGCACTTGATCTCCTTCAATCGAGCAACCATTTCCAAAGCGATCAAATCCGATCAATCAATTTTGATTTTGTTCGGACGGTGGCAAATAAAACCAGATTTTGTATCAGCTAATGCAGATCAAACTGTAATTATATTTTAGAATTCAATTTTAGTTCGTTGTTTTGTTTTTGTTTGAAAATTGTCTTACATTGATTGGTTTGTTTTTGTACCGTTTTGTACCGAAACCTTCTCGCTCCGCCTTCGACACTGGCAACCTATCGATAATTTTAATATTTATTTACAAATAGTTCTAAGTTTTAATCTGTGTAACAACTCACAAATTACCCCAGCGGTGACGACTGCACCTCTTTGCCGGGCGCTTTTAGTTTATGTTGCCTGTCGCGCGGTTCTGTGTTTCAATGAGTGTTAATTGTCATTGTTCACTTTGGTAGTAAATTACGTGTTACCTGTTCTCCACTGTACTGTACTGTTCAATCCGTCCTGTCCGAACTGTCTCGTCCTGGCCGACCCGTTTCGAAGTCCGTACTAGTAGATTTAGGAGTTTTTAATCTGTTCCCCTTCGCTGGAGTGTTTGTTTACGTCTCACCTGGATTTATTGTGATCGTCTAACCAACTCGTGAACACGTCTGCATGCCCCGTTCTAACTGTTGTGCACTAAAACTGTCCTTCGTTAGCCACAATCACTAAACACTCTCCTGCTCGTGGAAACCTCCAACTCCTTCGTTCAACGCGTTTTCTGTTTGTCCTCGTCCCTACTTTTACTCCTGTTTACTTCCTCCTCTCTTGATTCTACTTTACTATAATTTGTTTATGTTTATATTTGTGTTGTGTTGTGTAGCGCTGCGTGTACCGTGACCCTGCCGTGTCTTCGCGACCTATGTCGACTTGATGGCAGTGTTGTCGGAACAACGGGAATACCAAATTTTGGTATTACTTGGGCAAATAACAGAGACCAAAATGTGCACTTGGTTGCCCAGTAATAGATGGTAAAATACAATGAAATCATACCAAAGTCTTGTATGTGGAAGGGCACAACAATACCAAACCATGTTATTCCAAGGGTAAAATAATACCTCAAAATAGAACCATTTCAATACCAAGTTGAGGTCTTCTGGATTTTTGAACATTGCTTGAATACCAAAACTTGGTATTGCCATGGTTTTAATTTTAGGTATTCCCGCGCCCTTGGAAAATCATATTTTGGTATTCCTGTGGTCTTCCACATACATGATTTTGGTATGATTTGATGGTATTTTACCATCTATTACTGGGCAACCAAGATCACATTTTGGTCGCTGATATTTGCACAAGTAATACCAAAATTTGGTATTTTCAAACCATTTTTAGTGCAGCAGTTGCAGTTAGTGAAAAAACGGAAATGATCCATATGCAACAGCCAAATCTACTCACCTGATGATTCCATGTTGTTGTTAGTGATATTCTTCACCACATCGAATTCATTTGTCATTGATGAACGGCCTGTGCTTGAAGTTCTTGAAGATTCTGAAAAATAACATGATTGAAAAATAAGGATTGAAATTCACCAAAATTCAATAATCTGTTGATTAACTCGTTTTTCAAAGTATTTGGTTACCCGACTTAGAGAAATTTCAACGTTTAAAAAAAAATCTTAGTGGGTATATCAAAAAAATATGAAAATCAGCTTCAACATTATTGGGTTTCAATTCAATTAAAAATTAATTATCTCGTCAAAATTAATAAAAAAATTCCAAAGTTTCAGAGGAATTTGATGAAACACTTCAATACCAAAATAATACCAAAATGTGGCATCCTGACTTAATTTTTTTTAAACAATTTCAAGTCATTTCTTTAGGGGGTATATCAAAAATGTTCAAATCAAGTTTGAAATTTCCGGTTTTCAATGAAGACATTCGCTTTGAAACATCATTTTAGCGCAAAATTAATTATTTTGTCAAAATTGGTCAAAATTTTCCCATAGTTTCAGAAGAATTTGATAAAATACTGTAATACCAAAAGAATACCAAAATGTGGTGTTCAACCATTGACAAATTCTGCATTTTTGCAATATCAAAACAATATCTTAAATTGGTATGATACTACATTTTGCTCTTGCATAATCCTTAAGGGCTAAGAGAAAGACCGAGCTCCGATTTTTGTCGTTTTGCGCTTGCTAGATTTCGCTCTCCCCGTGCGTTGCTTTCTCTCTCTATTCTCTCTCGCCGTGTGCACCGTGCTGCCAGCAAGGCGATAGGCATACTTTTGCGTCGCATGAACGTGATACCAATATATGCCGTTGATTCCATATTACTTCTGAAGTAAAAATCTTCAATTATTATTTCAAGAACATTGTGAAGATTTTTGTATTCCAGTACTATAAATTAATTCAAAAATATGTAAATTCTTCAAAAAATCGTACATTGTTCGAGAACTTGATTTTTATAGCAATGACCCCCGATGTTTTTAGTTGCATAATGTTTCATCAAGCGTTGGAAACATATTTCAAAAGCAATTTGAAGAGTTTTGTATTCAAACACTACAAAATATTACAAAAATTCGTAAAATACAGCAAAATTCAAACATTGATCTAGAATTCAACTGTTATCGTGATTACCCCCACAGTTTCTAGTTGTTAAATGTTTCATCAAGTATTATACATATTTCTTAAATAATCTGAAGAGTTTTGTACTCAAGTACTACAAAATTTTACAAAAATACGTAAATACAGTAAAAAACGTACATTGTTCGAGAATCTGATTTTTATAGCAATGACCCCAAAGTTTTTGGTTGAACATTGTTTCATCAAGTGTTGGAAACATATGCCAAAAGCAATCTGAAGAGTTTTATATTCAAATACTACAAAATATTACAAAAATACGTAAAATACAGTAAAATTCAAAAATTGTTCAAGAATTCAACTGCTATCGTGACTACCCCCACAATTTCTAGTTGCAAAATGTTTCCTCAAGTGTTAGATACATATTCCTAAAATAATCATAAGAGTGTTGTAATCAAGTACAACAAAATATAACAAAAATACGTAAAAACCAGTTAAACATCAAAAATTTATCTTGAACTCGAATTTTATCGACATGAACCCCACAGTTTTGGGTTGCAAAATGTTTCATCGAGTGTTGGAAACATATTTCAAAAGCAATTTGAAGCGTTTTGTTTTAAAGTACTAAAAAAATATTACAAAAATACGTAAAATACAGTAAAATACCATTATTGTACCAGAATTCGCCTTTCATCGTAACGACCCCCACAGTTTCTAGTTGCAAAATGTTTCATCGAGTATTAGATACATATTTCTGTAAAAACTGGAGAGTTTTGTTTTCAAGTACTATAACTTACTACAAAAGATTGTTCTAGAACTCAATTTTTATCGCGATGATTTCCACAGTTTTGATTCGAGCATGTTTCTTCAAATATTTTTTTATACCACAATTCCCCACACCAAAAGCTCATAATTCCAGAGCCCCCTGGTTATGGACGCAAACTGATTTCAGATCGAATTCAAAATGAAAATAAGGCAAAGTAATACAATAATGAGCTGACTTTACTAGGATGTGCGGTGTGTGCGACATATTTCTAAAATAATCCTAGGATGTGTTTGAAACATATTTCTAAAATAATCTGAAGAGTTTTGTATTCAAGTACCTACTACAAAGTTTTACAAAAATAAATAAATTGTTCGCTCTACAGCAGTGTTTCTCAACCAGTGAGGAATTCCCCCCTGGGGGGGAATGAAGGTTCAATAGAAATTCAATGCCTTTATCTGACACATTCTTTGCAACTTTCAGTTTCTTTGATTAGTAATAACAACATTTATTTTTTCTAAAAAAATAATTATTAAAGTTTCAATTTCTGATAATTTTGACATGCTTTGAGATAATTAAATGATTTTTCAAATATTTCTCAGGCATTTTTATTTTAAACTTTGTAAATTTTTTGTAATTTTTTTTGTGACTGTTTTTTTGTTGGTTTCTACGAGATTTTTGTACACTTTTTAACAAGAACAATTTTTTGAAAAATAATTGGAAATTGAAAAAAAGTTTTTCAAATATTATTTAAGATTGTTTGAGTTCTTTACTTTTTTAGAGTAATTTGTCTTCTGCCACAGATATTTTTTTTATATTTGTACATATTTTACAATTGTATTTATTTATTGTAATTTAAACGAAAAGAAGCCTAGAATAGTGGCTTTTCTTGTTCAAGAAAAAATGATCAAATAAACAACCAATCAATCAAATTGAAACCTGTCAAAATGTCAGTTAAAAGTTTTCAAATCCTACTACAGTTTATTGCATATTTTACAATTTAATTTGTTATGAAAATTGTAATCTATTTGCAAACCTAAAAAAATGTAATTATATTTCTGCATTGATACCAATAACTTAAAAATAAAGAAGTTCTTGCAAATCAGTCAAGGGGGTCACTGCTACAGCATTGCCTTGGCGTTCTTGATTGCGAGATTCCTACTCGAAACTAGGTGTCCGAAGGCTTGATTGTTGAGACAATTGCAAACCTCTGTTTACACCTTACCTTCATCCACCCCGGAATTCCAACTGACGACCTTTGGATTGTAAGTCCAACTACCTACCAGTGACTCTACCGAGACAGGACCCAGGGAGACGACTCCTACACCTGGATTGAGCTAACGACCTAAACTCCAGGTTAGACCGGGGCCAACATTTACTTCCCCAATCGATGGAAGGCGTGATCAGACAAATCTCGTCTCGAAAAATGCCACCGGGACCTTCTGGGATCGAACCCAGGCTGACTGAGTGAGAGGCAACCACGCTTGCCCCTACACCACGGTCCCGGCAAAATTTTACAAAAATACGTAAATACAGTGAAAATCGTACATTGTTCGAGAACTTGATTTTTATAGCAATGACCGCCAAAGTTTTTGATTGCAAAATGTTTCAATATGTCGATATCTCTGTGCTCACTTGTTCCAAGCTTGCAGGTTTTCCAATCTTGTTAGCATAAGAGAACACAGAGGCATCGAAGTGTTAGAAACATATTTTTTAAAACAATCAAATACTACAAAAATACATAAGATACAACAAAAATAATAAACTGATCCTGAATTAGATTTTTATCGTGACGATCCCCACAATGTTTAGTTGCAAAATGTTTCATCAAGTATTAGATACGTATTACTGAAAAAAAACTGAAGAGTTTTGTATTCAAGTACTATAACTGATTACAAAGCATTGTTCTAGAATTCATTTTTTATCGCGCTTTTCAAGTACTATAAATTGTTACAAAAATACGTAAATACTGAAAAAAATCAAACATTGTTCAAGAACTACATTTTTATCATGATGGCCTCCACAGTTTTTGGTTGGAAAATATTTATTAAAATGATTGCAACATGTTTCCCAAATAGTCTGAAGAATTTGATTTGTTTTATATAGTTACTCAATGAAAAATATTTTTCAATTATTTATTATTGTGGGCTGGATTAGAGATCAAAGATATATTTCGAACAACTTATCAAACACGCAGAAAAATAAGGCAACATTTTCAATTAAATTCAATTAGTGTTTTTATTAGAATTTAGCAGTTTTGTTCAAGGATGTTACATTTGTAATTCAGAGATTTGGAGAACCTTTCAACTGAGATCAATTCATAAGCCTTTGCAGGGAGGGTACATATTCCTACGTTTAGATTTTTCTAGCTGAGTGCTCTTTTAGAGAAAATAAATTTTGAGAAAAAATCCTAGATCTATGTAAGGAAACATTTTGTTGATTCAAAAATCATTATTTTTGTTGAATCAACCTAAACGTCAAAGCATTTTTTTCCTTCAAAACACTGAAGGACTTTTTTGGACTTGAGAAAATCTAGGTTTGTTGATTATATTCAACAAAAAATTTGTTGAAGCAAACCTCGTACAGGCTGATTCTACAAAACATTTTTTCTAAGTGAAGAAATAACTGAGCAGGTGCGCCGACTCTTTGTACTTTTTGGCCCCTCACAATTATTCGATTCGAAATTTCGTTGAATTATTTAAGGCCGTTGCAAATATTTTGTGAAGTTTATGTTCCTCGACTCTGACCAAAGTCGAGGGGGGGGGGGGGGGTAGGCAACAAAATAATAAAGTATAAAAATTTAAATTACGAGCCATGGTTTCAACATTTTGATGAAAAAACTGTTTTAAAATGCATAAAACACATGTCCAGTTGTTTTGCCATCATTAGTTTCCAAAATATCTAAAAATTGACGAAAATTTTATTTTTTGTGAAAAATAAATATTTTGCGGTGCTGTTCATTGGAATTTCATAAATATTCAAAACATTTTTTTGCAATTCCGTCGTGAAACTACTTACTTTTCCTGTCATTCTTGAACGACGAAATAGCCTACTTTTCTGTACCAAAAATAACAGAATCGAATAGCAACACTTTTCAAGATAAATGCTGAAAAGTAACACTTTTCAGCACTGAAATGGGTGCTGAAAAGTTGAACTTTTCAGCACTTGTATCAAAAAGTAACACTTTTCAACATTTTTTTGATTTTAACGATTTATTGACAAAATACATGAAAATTTGACTTAAAATTTCACTCAATGGGTGTTTTCCGGAATTGCAAAAAATGTTGTATGGAACTCGTTGCAAAACTTGATTTTTTCAGCACTCTTCGTATTTATCCAACTCGGTGAACCTCGTTGGATAAATGTACGACTCGTGCTGAAAAAATCCTATTTTGGCAACTTGTTGCATAAACTACTATTAAACAAACCCAATTATGCTGAATTTGATTATCAATGCAGAAAAATAAATTTTAGATTGTTTTCAGTTGATTAGACTCTTATTTTCATGGAAATTTTGAAGTTTATTGGAAAAATATTTGTTTTGCCCCCTAATTTTTCAGAGCAGTTTTGAAGGGGGGAGGGGGGGCGACATAAACTTTGAAAAATATTTGAAACGGCCTAAATTTCTTATTTTTTATCTAGAATTTTTAATTTTCTAGAAATTCTTGAGTTTTTAGAATTTAATATATAATTTTTAATTTCTTGATTTCTTCAAACTTCTTAAACTTAAATTTCATTATTTTTTTTTTGTTTCTTGCATTTTTCAAATTTTACTTTGTAGCTTCCTAATTTTATTGGATTTCATTGAAATTCTATTTTTTATTCATTTTATTTAATTACTTTATGTTGAAACTTCCTGAATTTCTTGGATATCTAAATTTGTTTTGAAATGTATCATTTAAATTTTTTAATTTTTTTTAATTATTAGAAATTTTAGAACTAAAAAAACAAAAATAATTCCTCTTTATAATGTACGCTTGAATTACCTTTTTTATTGCTAATATTTTCTTGAATTTTTTAGGTTAGTTTTTTTAATATCATGAGTTTTATGAATTATTTGTATTTTATGATATATTTAATTTTCTCAAATTTCGTCAATTCCTTGAAATGTCCTTAAATTTCATTAAATTATTTAAATTTCTTGATTCTTTCAATTTCTTCAATATATAAGCAAATATTATTTTTTTTCATAAAACTGATTTTTTTTATGAAAATAGTGCTCTAATCAACACAAAACAATCTAAAATGCCCTTTCTGCATTGATTATCATATTTAGCTTGTTTGAGCTCGTTTAAAAATATGTTGAACTTTTATGAAATTACAATGTTCAGCACCGCAAAAACTTTTTTTTCTTTCAAGAATAAAATTTTCGTCAATGCTTAAATGCTTAGATATTTTGGGAACTTATGATTGCAAAATAACTTGACAGGTGTTTAATGCATTTTAAAACACTTTTTTCATTCAAATGCAAAAAATCTCGACTTTGTTCAGAGTCGAAAGACATAAATTTCAAAAAATAATTGCTTCTGCCTAATTTTAATTTACCCAATTTTACTAAATGATTCGAATTTCATAAATATTTCAAACTTCAAATATTCTTAAATTTCAACAATTTCTCATAAATTTCTCATTCATTTCAATTTCCAGATTTTCTAGATGTTCTTAAATTTGAAAGGGGTCAAAAAATATTATTTCTTGAAAAGTTCAAATTTGTAATGGAATTTCAAGTGAAATCAAATGAAATCAATTTAAAATACATTCTCCTGCGTTTAGAATAATTGTTGGCATGCTAGGATTAATTAAAAAATCTTTGGAATTTTGTTAAATTTTCAATGAACAAAAAGACAAAAAGCTTTTATTTTAACAATTATGTTGTTTCGTCAAATCATACATTTTTGGATGACTAATGATTGCATATCCACTGTTCGGGTGTATAATGCCATTTCCAATGTTTGTTTCATTGAAATGTTGAAATTCAATATCTGATGGTAAATAGCTTATGGAAAGTGACCAAGCATGTTTCTATCAGAACATTTGCAATAATTTAGACGGAATTCATTTTGAGTCTTTAACCATCCAAACATACAAAAATTTCCCCAATTATCATTCTACATAGTTTGAAGATAATCTATCTTTTTCCCACCAAAAATGATTCCAGATAATAATAATAAAATAAAATCCTATTATTTATTTTTATTTTTGCAAGAGCATGCAAATTAGTAAAACTCATGATATACGAGATACTTTAACATTGAAACTTCACGCTTACCCGTCGATTTTGGGAATCAACAGTGCCCCCCTGAGTTATTTCAGATTTCTCGAAAAAAAGAGAAATAAACGAAAAAATCTAAATAATGGCTAAAAATGTATAGGTGGCTTTCTTATGCAAAAAAGCGAAAGTATTTTGCATCAATTTTGACATCTGTCCGTTCAAAAATTGTTTGTATATATTCAAAAATCCGTATCTTGGAAAGGATGTCGTTGTTTGTTAGTTTATTTGAGGTATTTTAACCTTCTTGGTCATTCGCTGCCGATCTCTAGAAGGAATTGTTTTATTGATATAGTGTCTTGAGCAAATTAGTAAGTTATGATAAAGAGAGTTTTGAAATAATAGTAAAACTCTTAAAAAATACATAACTTAACTATCATAAAATAATTATTTAAAAAATAAATCTGAAAACTGCATTTTTAAATATTTTTTTTTTTCATAAATATAAATGAACAAAAGAGGCATCTGTAGAAGTGGGAAAAAGTTTATTCAAAAATGCTGATTTTCTGAAGGTGCTATATAATTTCTCTGAGTTTCCTCATAATATTTATAAAATACAAAAAAATGAAAATCAAAATTTTATAATGTCGGTCGATTTTGTAAAGAATGTCATCTCAGAACTCCATTGAGTTGGTAGATGTCCTAGAGCTATTCAACAGACCATAGATCATAGATATTGACCATTGATATAAGCAACCATTGATCAGGTTGACCTTCATCTCTGAACTCCATAGAGTTGGTAGATGTGCTAGAACTTCTCAACAGACCATAGATCTACTCTCTGAAGCTACCTGAAGATGTTTAAACTTCACAGTTTTTGATATAAGCAACTATTGATCAGGTTGACCTTCAACTCTGAACTCCGTAGAGTTGGTAGATGTCCTATAGCTATTCAACAGGCCATAGATCTACCTAGTGTAACTCACTGAAGTTACCTGAAGATGTTCCAACTTCACAGTTATTGATATAAGCAACCATTGATCAGGTTGACCTTCATCTCTGAACTCCATAGAGTTGGTAGATGTCCTAGAACTTCTCAACAGACCATAGATGTACTCATTGTAACTCACTGAAGCTACCTGAAGATGTTCCAACTTCACAGTTTTTGATATAAGCAACCATTGAACAGGTTGACCTTCATCGCTGAACTCCATAGAGTTGGTAGATGTCCTAGAACTTCTCAACAGACCATAGATCTACTCAGTGTAACTCACTGAAGCTACCTGAAGATGTTCCAACTTCACAGTTATTGATATAAGCAACCAATGATCAGGTTGACCTTCATCTGTGAACTCCATAGAGTTGGTAGATGTCCTAGAACTTCTCAACAGACCATAGATCTACCCACTGTAATTTACTGAAGCTACCTGAAGATTTTCCAACTTCATAGTCATTGATCAAAGCAACTATTGATCAGGTTGACCTTCATCTCTGAACTCCGTAGAGTTGGTAGATGTCCTATAGCTATTCAACAGGCCATAGATCTACCCAGTGTAACTCACTGAAGCTACCTGAAGATGTTCCAACTTCACAGTTTTTGATATAAGCAACCATTGAACAGGTTGACCTTCATCTCTGAACTCCATAGAGTTGGTAGATGTCCTAGAACTTCTCAACAGACCATAGATCTACTCAGTGTAACTCACTGAAGCTACCTGAAGATATTCCAACTCCACAGTTATTGATATAAGCAACTATTGATCAGGTTGACCTTCAACTCTGAACTCCGTAGAGTTGGTAGATGTCCTATAGCTATTCAACAGGCCGTAGATCTACCCAGTGTAACTCACTGAAGCTACCTGAAGATGTTTCAACTTCACAGTTTTTGATATAAGCAACCATTGATCAGGTTGACCTTCATCTCTGAACTCCATAGAGTTGGTAGATGTGCTAGAACTTCTCAACAGACCATAGATCTACTCTCTGAAGCTACCTGAAGATGTTTAAACTTCACAGTTTTTGATATAAGCAACTATTGATCAGGTTGACCTTCAACTCTGAACTCCGTAGAGTTGGTAGATGTCCTATAGCTATTCAACAGGCCATAGATCTACCTAGTGTAACTCACTGAAGTTACCTGAAGATGTTCCAACTTCACAGTTATTGATATAAGCAACCATTGATCAGGTTGACCTTCATCTCTGAACTCCATAGAGTTGGTAGATGTCCTAGAACTTCTCAACAGACCATAGATGTACTCATTGTAACTCACTGAAGCTACCTGAAGATGTTCCAACTTCACAGTTTTTGATATAAGCAACCATTGAACAGGTTGACCTTCATCGTTGAACTCCATAGAGTTGGTAGATGTCCTAGAACTTCTCAACAGACCATAGATCTACCCAGTGTAACTCACTGAAGCTACCTGAAGATGTTCCAACTTCACAGTTATTGATATAAGCAACCAATGATCAGGTTGACCTTCATCTGTGAACTCCATAGAGTTGGTAGATGTCCTAGAACTTCTCAACAGACCATAGATCTACCCACTGTAATTTACTGAAGCTACCTGAAGATTTTCCAACTTCATAGTCATTGATCAAAGCAACTATTGATCAGGTTGACCTTCATCTCTGAACTCCGTAGAGTTGGTAGATGTCCTATAGCTATTCAACAGGCCATAGATCTACCCAGTGTAACTCACTGAAGCTACCTGAAGATGTTCCAACTTCACAGTTTTTGATATAAGCAACCATTGAACAGGTTGACCTTCATCTCTGAACTCCATAGAGTTGGTAGATGTCCTAGAACTTCTCAACAGACCGAAGATCAACCACCAACTAACTGTAGCTTCAGAAAAAACCTACCTGAAATTTCTAAAATCATTAAAAAAAAATATAATGATTTAAAAAGTCTTTGAAAAATATAAAGAAAATATTCTGGCACCACTGTAAACGTACTGTCAGCACGCGAGCTTGAGACAAAATGAGAGAGTAGAAATCTGCGCGAATTTGTTTATGTTTCAGATATTTTTTGGGAAAAAGATAACCACTCAATTATTTTACAACTAAAGTATGGCTTTATATATATCAAATTGCAGGTAATTGTCTCGACTACAAACTGTCGAGCTTAAATTTTCCATAAAGGCTTTCATTTCTTAAAAAAGTTGGGAGAAAAATAAGGCATTTTTCAACGTGTTTTAGTACCTTTTACTAAAAAGATAACCACTCAGGCTAGACTTAACCAATCAAGCTCATATTTAACCAGTAGGTGCGTAAGAATGTTGGCTACAAAATGTCGGGTCGGTTTGTTGAGAAAATGTATCGTTTTCGAGATATTTCAATTTTACTGAAAAAACTCCCAGCTGGTTCTCTTAGCCCTTAAGACAAATTTTAAAGGGTCCAGGAATACCAAAATTTGCATTCCAGTTTGACAGCTTGCTCAGAGCAGACGTGTGTCTTTTGAGCGCGTTTTTGACGGTGTTTTTTTTTTACTTTCGCCGACGGCCATGGCGGCGGCCGCGACGGCGGAGAGTGAGTGGACGGAGCATAGGGCTGAGGATGGAAGGCCGTTCTACTGGAACGCGGCCATGAAGAAAAGTGTGTGGGAGAAACCGGACGGGTTCCAACCCAAAACGCAGGCGGCGACGGCAATGGCCAGGAAGTGGAGAAACTGCTCAGCAACAACAAGTTCAGCCCGCTAGCGGAGAAGAGCAACAACAACAACAATGCGAACCCAGCAACAGAAAAAACCACCCCCGTGGTACCAGCACCCGGTAAGTCGGCCGGGGAGAAGAAGCAGCCGCCGCTGGTGGTGAAAGAAACGAGTTTCGCCCGCCTTGCGAAGGTGATGTCGACATGTGATGTCCAGCCGGAACACAAACTGACGCGGTACGGCACCAAAATTACGTGCTTCTCGAGCGACGACTTCGACACGGTGCAAGCTCACCTGAAGAAGAACAAGGTGCAGTTCTATACGCACGGAGAGCGCAGTGCGAGACCGCACCGGGTAGTAATGCGAGGTCTCCCGAACGCGGAACCAGATTACGTTAAGGAGCTGCTCAAGACGGAACATCAGCTGGACGTCTTGGCAGTACACGCCATCAGGCGGAAGCAGCAGCTTCCCGCCATCGATGAGACGCCTTTCATCGTGCTCTTCCCAAAGGGGCATACCAGTCTGAAGGAGTTGAGTAGAAAGGTAAAGAAAGTGGGACCAGTCGTCGTCCGGTGGGTGGCCTACCGGAACAAAGAACCGCACGTGACCCAGTGCAAAAACTGCTTGCAGTTCGGTCACGGAACCAGTAACTGCCATCTCAAGCCCAGGTGCAGCAGCTGTGGGGGTGCCCACAGCACGGAAAAGTGCAGAGAAGAAGAAACGGAAGCCAAGAAGTGTGTCAACTGCTCTGGATCTCACGAGGGTCTTGACCGCAGCTGTCCCAAACGTGCGCAGTTCATCCAGTCGAGGCAGCAGGCGTCCAAGCCGAAGCCGCCAGCATGGAAGAAGGACAAACAGACTCCGGCAGGAGCCACGTTGACCGCGGCGGATTTTCCTCCGCTACCTGGAGCGGTGCCGTATGTCGGGACGGAAGAAAAACATCCTCGTCCCGCAGGAAGAAGTCCAGATAATACTGGCGCCGGCGCCGGAGCAACCCCGAAGGCGGATCAAGGCGAACCGAAGCTGTACAGCGAGTCGGAGCTGTGGTCCATTTACAGAGAATACAGAGGTCGCTTGAGGCAGTGCAAGACACCCGAGGAACAGATTGACGTGATCGCACACTTGCTGACACATTGTGGTTTGGTTGAGCGTTTTAGCAGAATGCCAATGCTGACACATGGCACGAGAAAATGATAATCTAGATCAGTTCCGGTTTTTTTTTCTTTTATTATTTTTTGTACTTTTGATCCTCGGTCCTAACCTGGTCACAGCACCTAAAAGGACCTTATGAAAATAAGTTATGAACAAAAAAAAAATACCAAAATTTGGTATTAATACCAGAGAAAGGTATTATTACGCATTTCCCTTGTTATTTACCCATGCTCGGGGAACGACGGATGGCGGCGGAGAATGAACCACGAACTTGCACAACTCTACAACGAACCAAGCATCCGGAAAGTCGCGAAGGTTGCAGTGGGCGGGTCATGTTACAAGGATGCCGGAACGAGCCGACCAATTGAGCCAACGGAACCAGAAGATCAATCCTGCGAAGTTGGTGTTTGTGTCGGAGCCGGTAGGAACAAGACGTAGGGGGTGCAACGTGCGAGGTGGGTGGACCAAGTGGAGAGCGATTTAGAAAGTGTGGGTGCGCCGCGAAATTGGAGAAATGCAGCCATGGACCGAGCTTGTTGGCGGAGAATCGTGCAGCAGGCCAAGCTAATGGTGTAGCGCCAATAAAAGTAAAGTATGTAAGTGTTATCTGTAAAATTGTTCAAAAAATACATCTAACAATGTCTTTGACCACATTTACTGGTCGAAAATTGTGAATCGAAAAATAAAATGTTCGTCTCCGACCCCACGGCTACAAATCTGAAATAAAAAAATTGTGGGTTTTACGAGCGGTTTTCCAATGATGGGAGACACACATTTTTAAGAGAGGATACAGACATCGCACAAGTATTTCAGAAAAAGTGCTCTCAAAAATCAGGCTTTGAGTTCCGGGTTTCGAGTCAAAATTCAATCGGGAGAGCGCATCAAAACCTTCAAATTAGTAATAGGATTTTTTCTGGGACGATTCCCGACCGTGCACGATTTTTATTTAAAGATTTCAGAGAATAGCGTTTTTCCAAAAGCAAACCTTAAATCTTTATTTTCAAAAAAGTCAAACGCTCTCAAATAAAAGTGCGGAATCCAATTAATGTAAAAATCTGAAGACTCAGTTGGAAAAATAAATTCGAGTGAAATTGTAAATAAATCATTGGTGAGCATGATTCTGAATGATCCCTCACTAGCGTATCCCAAAAAAAAAATAAACAAGTTAATATATCGATTTTGCGTTTAAAAACCTTGTTTTCAGTTTCCCAGTAGCTTTTGTGTCGAAAAATACGAGTTTTTGCTTGACTTTTTTTCAATCTTTTCCCTCGGTATTGAACACAAAAATTTCCTCATCATAAAAATTATAGTTACTCAAATTTTTACAATTTCAATGATTACTTTTCATATTTATTTAATTGTGACTTGAAATTACATGAAAGATCGATTTTTTTTTTGTTTATTGAATATGATTTAACCATCCATTAACCCCTCGGTAATTTCGGTTTCTTTTGGTTTTTGACGTTTGTCCGCTTTTTAACTGGGCTACGGCCCAGTTATCGAGCGCCCATTTGAAAAGCAGCCCTGTCAAACAACGCCCAGTTACCGAACAACTACTGTATAATACGGAAAATTTTCTGACACAGCTTTTGATGTTTATATCTAAAATGTTTGGTACCTGTATATGGCTCCATATCCAATAAGCGAGGAAATTCAAAATAATCATTAAATTTAATCGCACATACTCTCTCATAATCATACTCAAATCGTTTAAGCTGAATAGCTAGAACAGGTGGCAGCTTTCGCACACACAGCCGTTTAACGGTTACCACCTAGAAAGAAAGAAAAACACTTAAGTCAACTCCTACGTGCTCTAAATTGCATTGAATATGACACCTTTTTATCACATTTATCACAATGGTAAGCATCCGCTCCTTCTAAAATTTCTCCTTTTACATATTGCTCCAAAGAGTCTGTAAGAGAACTATGATTCCTAATATCTACACTGAAAACACTGAATGGTTCATTTTTGCTGTAACGGTGTGGGCAATCTTGACATATTTTTTGGTCACTAAAGCAGCCTCCTAGAGTTGCACCCATTAACTGAGAATATCCCAATGCCTTCAAACCTTCGTCTAGACTCTCAAATAGTGACATGAAAAACTCCACTGCATCTTGTTGCTCTCTTAGATTGACCGGCTCACCTTGCAGTCTAAAATTAATAACAGTGCATCAATAATGAATACGTTGCATGGGTAGCGAATGACCGCAAAGGTTAAAGCTGTCAGAAATAAAGAAACTAACAAGAACAACATAAGTACAGAGAAATTTATTTTTACTCGGAGGCGTTACGCTTTGTATATCGTCGATTCCTTTAAAACCAAAAGACGTGCAAATTGCTTTAAGAGATTGGAAAAATTTGGCGTCGTTCCGAAGAAATAAACTATCAACTATTACGCCTCCGCGTAAAAAGAGGTTTCTCTGTAAAAAAGTAACTTACTTGAAATGGCCCCAAAGTCCACGAGGTGTGTAGTATTGAAGGGAGCTATGACCAAGATGAGCAAAAATTGCTTGGACGTACTTAAGGATCACTACATGGTAATTTTTTGAAGAATCATTATTAGAATCTCGATCAGTCTGGAAAATGAAGCACAAATCGTTTATGGAGACAAATCGAATACCTCTTGCAGATGTTTAAAAAAAATCATTTGTCAAAAGTTTGTGTAATCAACCTTTGCAATTGTGACATTGATTGTAATTATTACATGCAGAAAAATATTTTGTACGATCAGCCTGTACGAGGTTTGATTCAACTTTTTTTTTGTTGAATATAATCAACGTCGATTTTGCGTTGAAACAAACCTTGATTTTCTCAACTCCACAAAAATATTTTGTTGTTTAAAAAAAAATACTTTGACGTTGTAACATTTCATGTGTCACATACTGTAAAACGATATAACCCAGTTAACTCAATCCGAATTTTGAAACGGAATCTAATTAGAATCGTATACAAATTCCGTTTCGAACGCAACAACCGGTTCCGTGTTCGAACCGGTTGTTGCGTTTGAAACGGAATTTGTGTACGATTCTAATTAGATTCCGTTTCAGAATTCGGATTGATTTGACTGGGAAAAATAATGCGCCTGCAAGTAGACTGCAAACAACTGAACCCTTTTGATTTGATTGCGTCACAGAAAACAGATGTATATCATTGAACAAACAGCATTGAAAAACGTGTGTAAAAATTCAAACCAAAATACGTTGAAAAGAGCAAGGGTGTGCACCATCCGCCTAGATCAGGGGGGTGACATCTATATCTCACTACAGGCAGCTCGCCCGCAGCCAACACAAGTTGTCAACTTCGGCACCAGAACAAAAGGGAAATGTCAACTTCGGCTCCAGCACAAAAGAACAGCTGTTCGTTAAGGAACCAAAAGCAAAGCAACTGCGCACTGTAAAAAAAAAGTACAAAAACTGCAGGCATAAAATGGAAATAAAGTAATTATTGTTTCTATGTAAAATTTTACCGCAATGTACGTTTAAGAGTTAGTGTATGTTTGTGAGGTGATTTTTATCATTTTTTTTGCAAAATAAACTACTAAAGTTGGGATTATTAAGCACACATCGGGCCGATGACCTCATTTAAAGTTGTACTTTTATCACATGAAACGTTTAACTTAACTACTGTGTAATTTGACTTTTACTAAAGTAATTCTTATAACAAAAATTGAATTATTAAAAAAAGAAATATTTTTGTTTTCACTGTGCGCAGTTTGCGCGCGTTATCAATCTCAATCACCCAAGATGGCTGCCGTTAGCATCCCCCTGGCCTAGATAGCGCCACTTCCAAAATCATGATGGCCTACAGTAGCAGAACGTTGGACCATCTAATCACTGCATAAAACATTCCGTACGAACGACATCAGACCAATGTCTTACTGCCCTTCATCAGAGGGTTGTAATTTTACGCGCCAAAGAAGGTAAACAAAACGAAATCGGACATAACATGTGTAAAGGGACTATTTTAAGTTGCCGCTTGAAAAATATTTTTTGAATGAATGTTCTGTTATGGTTTCGTTAATGTTAATGCATTTTTGCATTATTTCCAGTCAACTGGAATTAAACAGAAGTGAATTTTATATTTAAACGAGATTAACATTTATTTTCTTTCGAAATTATTGAGCCTTTTTAATTGTTAAGTCAAGTATTCTCAGCCACGACGGTGGCGCCGCCAAGCGTATCCTGCACACTCTAATTTCTTTGATGCAAGATTGTATGCAACGCATTTTTATTAGTTTACACGGTTTACACACAAGTCAGAACCAAGATGTACATCTGTTCTCTGTGATTGCGTACACATACATATGTAGTGTACCACTGCTTTAATCTACTTTTGATATCACGACGAGATTGAAATGATATCTGTAATTGAAATTAAAACCGTGTTCGTGTGTTTTAATTTCCTGCGTCGCAAAAGGTTCTGATTGGTTGATTCAATGTCAACTAGGTACAATTATTACGGCTTGAGGAACTCAATAAACCTGAGTCGAAAAACCGACGTTTCACTTTAGTTGCAGTGCTTTTACGAAACGGTTTTGCTTTTTTCTAACAGTTTAATTTCGGTGAAAAGTTTTAAGTGGAATTAGTTCTGGTGATTGTGATACTCTTTCTGGAGAAGTAGTAAGTGCACAGGGCAACGCATGGTGTGTTTTTTAGAACAAGCTAATGATAAAAAATTCGGTACACAGAAAAAAAAAATCATGGTAATATTACATCTGGGAAGGGGTACATCTTTTATGTCAGAAAAAAGGTGTAATTTTATCTCTGGAAATGTGTAATTTTACCACTTTTCTGGTGTAATGTCACTTTTTCAGTCTAAATTGAGCTAAAATTACATCATAAAAGAGGTAATATTCAACCTTCCAAAATTAAAGCCTCCAAATTTACATTATTTTTTTCTGTGTATGTCTGATATTTGGCACCGTGAAAGAAGGGCTCTTTCCCGACATTTTGCGGGGTATACCGAAATATTTCGTCGGGGGGTCTAGAGTAACTTTTTTTTTGAAGATTATTTTTCGATTTTATGGGATATTTGTTCAAAAAAATCACAAAAAATCGGTGCTTTCATGTTGGTATCACTCAAATTTCTTATGAATATGCCTTGGGGACTCTAACCATCTATATTTGACCAATATTTGACATCCACTAAAAAAAATCGAACCAAATTTTCCAGATTTCTAACTTTCTTTGAAATTACCTCAAAATTCAAGCTGGAAACCCCAAACGACCGAAAGTAAATTTTTTCTTTGTAAAATTTGTCATAAAAATACAGCAACACATAGCCCGGATACGAATTTGAGCATTAAACAATACAAAAAATGGATTATTCAATTAATAAGCTGTTTATTACCCAATAGGCTTAGAAAATTATTTTTTAAATCCTCTGCAACATCACACCATTACATTTTAAAACATTTCAAAATCAATCACATTGTGGAGAACAGTTTTCTGAACAAGTTCCATAAAAAAGTATCAGTTTTGGTTCAATATAAGCGGAGATATGCCCAATTTCCTGAAATAAATAGTGCATTTCTCCAAAATTTCTTAATTTAATTACCTTTCACATGATGGGCACTGCCTACTGAGTTTTTTAATGAATGCTATAGAATAATTTTCATGAATTTCGTCAAAACTTTTTTATAATTTTTATGTTTCAAAAAATATTATCATCCAAAAAAATATCTTAGTAGGCAGTGCCCATCATGCGAAAGGTAATTAAATTAAGACATTTTGGAGAAAGACACTATTTATTTCAGGAAATGGGGCATATCTCTGGTTATATTGAACCAAAACTGATACTTTTTTATGGAACTTGTTCAGAAAACTGTTCTCCACAATGTGATTGATTCTAAAATGTTTAAAAATGTAATGGTGTATTGTAACAGAGGATTGAAAAAATAATTTTCTGAGCCTATTGGGTAATAAACAGCTTATTAATTAAATAATCCATGTTTTGCATTGTTTAATGCTCAAATTCGTATCCGGGCAACGTGTTGCTGTATTTTCATGACAAATTTTACAAAGAATAGATTTACTTTCGGTTGTTTCGGGGTTTCCAGCTTGGATTTTGAGGTAATTTTAAAGAATGCTAGAAATCTGGAAAATTTGGTTCGATATTTTTTTAGTGGAAGTCAAATATTGGTCAAATATAGTTGGTTAGAGTCTCCAAGGCATATTCATAAGAAATTTGAGTGATACCAACATGAACGCACCGATTTCCGGTGATTTTTTTTGAACAAATATCCCATAAAATCGAAAAATAATCTTCAAAATAAAAGTTACTCTAGACCCCCCGACGAAATATTTCGGTACACCCCGCAAAATGTCGGGAAAGAGCCCTACTTTCACGGTGCCAAATACCAGACATACCGAATTTTTTATCTTTGAGGTCTCGAAAAAATACACCGTGAACGATTTTGTAAAGCTTCGCAAATTACAAAAGCACGTACTTTCTAGCACTCAAAGCTTTGAAGAAATAGTTTCCCCTAGAACAAGCAAAGGTTAGGTGAACCAGTTGCACGTGTCAGGTAAGATCTAACTATCAGATCGTGAGATTAGGCAGAAATGCAACTTTTGGCCACCATATAGGTTGCCCATCAACGTGGGTGCAAGTCTCGGGGCAGAAAAGTCGTAAATTTCGTCGTTCGACGCTGGGAAAGCTTCTTTGGTCAGACTGGTGGATGAAAACCGCGAACCGTTTCAACCGCCTTAGTCAACTCCAACGACTCGGAGACGCATCTACTCCGCCCACCCAGTTGACCCAACACGTCCTTTTCGAAGCAATCCCAGAGCTTGGAGGAAGTTCCGAGCTTTCGATCACGCCAAAAGCTCGCCGGCTGCCCAGCCGATTCTAACCTCGCTTGCCCAACCGAAGGAAGTGCGAGGAACGAGACAAAAGCCTGACAGCAGCAGTACCATCCGTCTCCACGGATTCGAAACAACGTTGGCTAGGGTGCGGTAGGGTTGCGCGAACGCACCGGAGCTGTTTGATCGCTGATCGTCGCAGTAGGTCCGGACCTAGGAGAATCTACACGCCGTTCAAGAACACCTGCAAGCAGTTGCTGGTACCAGATTAGTAGGGTAAAGTACAGTGCAGGACAACAGGGATTAGTTTTTGGTAGATTTAAGATCTAAACACCCCCATAGTATTAATTTGAGCTCATTTACAACCACAAATAAAACCCCGGGTCTTTTTTCGGATTTTGCGTTGCAAAAACGAGGATTAATTCTGCACGCGGTTAACTTAAATATACATACTTTCGTTTCGAAATGAATTTTGTTTTGCTTAATAAATTTTGGATTAGAATGCACTCTAACTAATGCGTTCGTTTGTTTTCAAATACTGAGATGAAAGAGTTCGTAAATGTTGTTGACCTTGAGTAAATTTTTGGGATCTTTTGGTTCGACTTTTCGGTTTAGATTACACTAAAACTCGCCTTGAGATCAAAAGCTTCAGGTGGGGCTTCCCTGATTAAAATCCACAAACAACCTCCAACTTTTGGAGTGGCGCTAAAGTTGTTTGCAGGCTAAGCATAAAAAGGTGTTTCAAATCAATTGGATCGTCCAGGGATTGCGCAATGTAACGCTCCTGGTACGTTGTGAAAAGATTACACGTTACAACGTTTAGCGTTGATTCAACAAAAATCTTGATTTTCAAATCCGCAAAAAAAAAGTTCGGCAGACAAACATTCGGCAGAAAGTACATTCGGCGGAAAAGTACGAACACAGCTAAAAAAGTAGTAATCCAGCTGCGTGTAAAAGGCCTGAGTGTAAAATAAATACCGTCTACTGAGGTGAATCGGGACTACAGTCTGAATAGGGACAGCGCGTTTTAAATCACTTAAAGGTTTCAAATTGGGAAATGAATGTACATATTTTGTTGCTCAGAATCGTATTGCGTATTTAACCCTTTCAAGCCTGATGGGTCATATATGACCCAAAAATGAAAATTTCCAAAACTAGCCTATAATTTTTGTATGGTCGTAAGAATCATTTTCCCATCATTAGATTAAAAAATATTTTTTTGAAAATTCAGGCTTGAAAGGGTTAAATTACGAAAATTTTGGTACCCCAAACATGTATAGGTCACCGCTGAAATTTGCAAGTTATCGCTGTTTTAGTGAAAAAACACGATTTTTTCCCGTTTTCGTCATTTTCCCATTTTTGCGCGTGGCGCGCGAAAAACCCAGTTTTTATTTTCGAAAAATCGTATCTCAGAGTATTGAAAACATAACTTTCCCATTTATTGGTATAATATGTAAAATTTTCCGAGGAATCAGGTAAAAATATTATCAGACATAGGCTCTTTGGTCCCGAGACCTTCAAAACAGCATTTTGAGTTTTCATACGACCTTTTCAAATGTTAAGCTAGATTTTTGAAACTTCTTACTTTTTTTCCAAATAGCCAAACTAATCATCTTTCATTTGTGTCTAACACAGCTAAAATCGGATGTAATGGGGCGGAGATATGATTTAAAAAAAAGTGGTTTTTGCGAAAATCAACTAAATTTGCCATTTTTTGTACCACCCTAACACGGCGTAGGTCACCCTAATGGCTAAACAAAAAAATACGGGTCTAATTATTTCGGCCAAGGAACCCCCAGAAAAAATTGCCCGATCGGAGAACTTTTTTTACGAATCGTGCTGTTTTCGTGGGGTGCGGGACATTTCGTCGAATGGACGGTTTGAGAATACTTCTGTGAGTTTTTGCATTCTTTCAAACATGAATCGTTCTTTGTTTTAGCTTTTGGTAATTTTGATGTTTTTATATTTTTGTTTACCTTTAATTTTAATCTTTTTTTTTAATTCGGCGGAACGTACCAGATCCCAAACAAGCTAAAAACGTCAAGAAACAAAAAAAGTAATGACGAAGTTTGTCGGGTTAGGCTTGTATAGTATATTGTTGTATTTACAAAATTATTTTTACCAGTCCAGCAATTTTCATTTCCTTTTCTAAAAACTCCCAAAAATATGGAAACATTCCAGTCAATTCAATTCGAATTCTGAAACGGAATCTATTTAGAATCGCATAAGAATTCCGTTTCAAACGCAACAACCGGTTCCGTGTTCTAACCGGTTGTTACGTTTGAAACAGAATTCGTATACGATTCTAATTAGATCCCGATGACATCCCCGCGGCGCTGGCCAGGATACTAGTTACCATTGGAGAGATCGGGCAACCAACCCCGGTGGGAACTTTGGTAGTATGCTGACAGGGTAAGGGGGGCTCCACCCTCTTCGGAGGGTGTAGCTGTACCGTTAGGCTACGAGACAAAAGCCCCCGTTACGGTGTCGAGAGAAAACCGCAACTGGGTCCCGGAAGCTGCAAGGTGGCAGCCCCACCCCAAGACTAGGTATTCGCAGCCCTGGTTAGGCGGCATATCGAAGCGAAACACCAACTCAGAAAAACAAAAGAAGAAATTCAGGACGGATAAATCGGCATCAGACAAGGCGATGTAAAAAGGACAACGATTTGAAACTCGGTACTTGGAACGTTCGACCTCTCCAAGATCCTGCACGTGCTGGCCTTCTCGCCCGGGAGCTGCACAAGCTGAACGTGCATGTGGCCGCCATCCAGGAAGTTCGATGGCCCGGTCATGGAGAGCGAGGATTCACGGCGGTGGACCCCATCGCCAACACCTCTTTCAAGTGCCACATCATCTACTACAGTGGCGGCGAAAAAGCGATGCACGGAGTCGGTTTCGTAGTGATTGGAGATCAAAATAAACCGAGTCATCAAGGGGAAGGTGGTGAATGACCGGATCTGCGTGTTGAGAATAAAGGGAAAATTCTTCAACTACAGCCTGATCAACATCTACGCGCCATTCCAGTTTGACAGCTCGCCCAGAGCAGACGTGTGTCGTTTGATTGGAGCTTAGCGCGTTTTTGACGGTGTTTTTTTTAACTTTCGCCGACGGCCATGGCGGCGGCCGCGACGGCGGAGTGTGAGTGGACGGAGCATAGAACTGAGGATGGAAGGCCGTTCTACTGGAACGCGGCCATGAAGAAAAGTGTGTGGGAGAAACCGGACGGGTTCCAACCCAAAACGCAGGCGGCGACGGGCATGGAGGTGGAAGACTCCGAAGGAGGAGGAGAGGACGGGAGCGAATTTCGTCCCGTGGTCAAGGTTCGGCGCAGGAAGGCTAAGGAGGATATCAACGTCGGTGATGGTCAGGAAGTGGAGAAACTGCTCAGCAACAACAAGTTCAGCCCGCTAGCGGAGGAGAGCAAGAACAACAACAATGCGAACCCAGCAGCAGAAAAAACCACCCCCTTGGTACCAGCACCCGGTAAGTCGGCCGGGGAGAAGAAGCAGCCGCCGCTGGTGGTGAAAGACACGAGCTTCGCCCGCCTTGCGAAGGTGATGTCGTCATGTGATGTCCAGCCGGAACACAAATTGACGCGGTACGGCACCAAAATTACGTGCTTCTCGAGCGACGACTTTGACACGGTGCAAGCCCACCTGATGAAGAACAAGGTGCAGTTCTACACGCACGGAAAGCGCAGTGCGAGACCGCACCGGGTAGTGATGCGAGGTCTCCCGAACGTGGAGCCGGATAAAATCAAGGAGCTACTCAAGACGGAACATCAACTGGACGCCTTGGCAGTACACGCCATCAAGCGGAAGCAGCAACTTCCCGCCATCGATGAGACGCCTTTCATCGTGCTCTTCCCAAAGGACACACCAGTCTCAAGGAGTTGAGTATGAAGGTGAAGAAGGTGGGACCAGTCGTCGTCCGGTGGGTGGCCTACCGGAACAAGGAACCGCAGTGACCCAGTGCAAGAACTGCTTGCAGTTCGGTCACGGAACCAGTAACTGCCATCTCAAGCCCAGGTGCAGCAGCTGTGGGGGTGCCCACAGCACAGATAAGTGCAAAGCAGAAGAAAATCAAGCCAAGAAGTGTGTCAACTGCTCTGGATCTCACGAGGGTCTGGACCGCAGCTGTCCCAAACGTGCGCAGTTCATCCAGTCGAGGCAGCAGGCGTCCAAACCGATGCCGCCAGTATGGAAGAAGGACAAACAGACTCCGGCTGGAGCCGCGTTCACCGCGGCGGATTTTCCTCCGCTACCTGGAGCGGTGCCGTCCATCGGGACAGAAGAAAAGCATCCTCGTCCCGCAGGAAGAAGTCCAGATAATACTGGCACCGACGCCGGTGCAACCCCGAAGGAGGATCAAGGCGAACCGAAGCTGTACAGCGAGTCGGAGCTGTGGTCCATTTACCGAGAGTACAGAGTTCGCTTGAGGCAGTGCAAGACACCCGAGGAACAGATTGACGTGATAGCACACTTGCTGACACATGGCACGAGAAAATGATAATCTAAATCAGTTCCGTTTTTTTTAAATATATATTTCTTTCATTATTTTTTGTACTATTGATCCTCGGTCCTAACCTGGTCACAGCACCTAAAAGGACCTAATAAAAATAAGTTATGAAAAAAAAACATCTACGCGCCAACGAACGACAAGCCCGATGACGATAAAGACGCTTTCTATGAGCTCGCTCAAGCTGAATATTGTTCCTTGAGCTATTTTAGGAATCTGGGCCAAATATGAGCATAATCGTGCACACAAATCGATCACGTTTTGGTGGATAGTCGACACTTCTCGGAAGTGATGAACAGAGACAGATCGTACAGAGGACCGAACATTGACTCTGATCACTTCGTGTTGACTTCGCGGACTGCGAGGATAGCGCGATTGAACATCCAGAGCCTCGCGAGCAGCGACGTTACTGCAGAGTACAGTCGGAAGCTCGACGAGCGGATCAATGAGGACGCGCCTACGGGTAACCTGGATGAGCAATGGGGAGCCCTCCAAAGTGATCGGCACGACCAGAGGACACAAACCCAAAGGGTGGTTCGCTGCGGAGTGCCAGCGAGTGACGGACGAGAAGAACGAGGCCAGGAAACGTATGCTGGTTAAGGGTACGCGCCGAAACTGTGAGCGATACAGCGAGCTGCGAAAAGATGAGAAACGAACCCACCGCCGAAAAAACGGGAGTACGACGAGAGATTACTTGCAGAACGCAACTGTCAACGGTGTAAGAAAAAAAGTAACGCCTTCCCCTGTTATGTGCAACGACAGGGAAGGTAACCTGTTGACAGATAAGACAGCGGTAGCGGCCATCTGAAGCTTTCGTTACGTTGGATGGATTGAAGCAGGGCGATGCTCTCTCGAACTTACTGTTCATCATAGGCGTGCAAAGAAACGAGACAGGCGATCGTCCCTTTCAAGCGGGAAGCTGCGAAGATCGGACTGACCATCAACACTGCCAAGACCAAGTATCTGGTTGCTGGCAGAGCGCGTGGCAGTACAGGTGAAGGTGTTTCGGAGGTGGAAATAGATGGAGAAAGATATGAAGTGGTGGATGAGTTTGTATATCTTGGTACACTTGTGACGTGCAACAACGATGTGAGCTGCGAAGTGATACGGCGGATTAGTGCTGCAAACAGGGCCTTCTACGGTCTTCGTAGCCAGCTAAGGTCTCGCAGCCTAAGGACGCCTACGAAAATCACGCATTACAGGACCTTCATACTCCCTTTAGCTCTTTACGGTCACGAGTCGTGGACGCTAATGGAGGCTGACCAGAGAGCACTTGGGGTCTTCGAGCGGAGAATCCTGCGTTCTATCTTTGGCGGCAAGCAAGTAGGAGACCGGTGGCGCATTCGCATGAACTTCGAGCTGTACCAAGACTACAAACATGCTGATATCGTAAAAGTCATCAAGCACGACAGGCTAAAGTGGGCTGGATATGTAGCCAGAATGTCGGACGAGCGGGCGGCTAAAACGATATTCAGCAGCGAACCTGGACGGGGTCGTCGGCATCGTGGAAGGCCTCGTACGCGTTGGCTGTGTGCAGTCGACGAAGATGCAAGAGCGGCCAACATTGTGGGCGACTGGAGACGAGCGGCCCAAGATCGAGCATCCTGAAAATCTTCGATTAGTTCAGCGTTGGGTCGATAGACCTGTTGCTGATAAAGTAAAGTAAGTAAGTACAACCTCCGGGTCATGAGCTGTCTCCAGATGCGTTGCCACTGGACTCGCAACTCCCACACTTCCAGATCTTCCTCCACTTGGTTCAACCACCTTGCACGTTGCGCCCCCCTTCACCGCGTTCCCACCGGCTCCGAACTAAACACCAACTTCACCGGATTGATTGTCTCGTTCGGTTGGCGCACATCCAGCGCGTCCGGCATTCTTGCGACGTGTCCGGCCCACCATATTCGGTCAGCCTTGGCGACCTTGCGAGTACTTGGCTTGCCGTAGAGATGCGCCAGCTATCTGTTCATCCTTCTCTATCATAAAGTGTTCTCACGCACGCCGCGAGAGATCGTCCTAAGCACTCGCCGTTCGAAAACTTCAAGCGCTCGCAGGTCCTCCTCGAGCATCGTCCACGTATCGTGCCCGTAGAGAACGACCGGTGTTATCAGCGTTTCGTACATGGTGCATTTTGTACGTCGGGAAAAATGACCGGACCGTAGGGTCTTGTGGAGTCCATAGTAGGCACGACTTCCGGTGATGATGCGCTTTCTCTGCTGCAGTTGTTGTCCGACGTAGTCAACGATCCGAGGTACACAAATTCCTCCACGACCTCGAACTCGTCGCCGTCGATCGTCACGCTCGGTTCTATGCGAGCCCTAAGGGACTCTGATCCTCCTGCCAGCAGATACTTAAGCTTCAATCAAGGGGAAAACCACTCTGCACATTGCCCCCGAATAGGCTGTGCCCTAAAGGTGCCCAAACGTGCCCGAAGGTGCCTGAGTGAGCCTGACACCAGGAAAAAACAGGACGGTGCATAGCAACCGTGTTATGATATTTGTTTATATTGTTTTTACAATCCTGTCATCGTTGAGCTTTCGGTTTTCCAAGGAGTAAATTTGATTATCAACTTTTTTTTATTCTGCTGAATGTTGTTGCAGAGTTTTGATTGTTGGTAAGATGCATTTAATCAACTATAGAATGTAATTTGATCAGATACTTTTCTCTTTTAGGGAAAAACGATTAAAAAAATATTTATAAAATCAAACAAAAACGGAATGCACCCATTGAGAAATGTTGTAATCCAATCCAAACTGAGTGAAGGGGTGTTGCGTGTGTGGCCTTTGAGCTGGGCGCGTCCTGCTAAAACGGGTCGTGCGATTCTCCCAGAGAGGTTCGGAATAGAGAACCGCTCCCCCTAATGTCGTTGCAGTGGCACGATCCTTGGTGATGTCCGTTGACCCGACAACGTTACCTCTCGCTTTCACCTATACAGCCGTCAGCACGAAGAGCTGCGGCAATCATCTTCACGAGATGAGAGAGATCGGTCCAGGATCGGTGTAGTCGGAAGGGGTCATCACCGAACACTGAACCTGGTCCGCCGAACACCGAACTGGTCCTATCCAGCTTCCCCTGTTTTCAAATAGCTCGGCGATGTCCCTAGCTGGTTCAAGAGCTGTTCCATGTGGCCGAATAGTTAACCTTGCTTATTGTGTGTTTTGACGCAATGAACATCATCGATACCAATGCAATAAAATTTTACGGAAAATAAAAAAAAGCCTTTTTAATTATGCTTTGAAATAATATTGAGGTGCTATCTATTTCAACAATAAGCGGTGTATGCACTTCGGAAGGAACCGGTCAAGAAAAAATTCAAATGGGCAGCAGCTGCAGCGAAAGCAAGCCAGAGAGGGTGAAGAAAAGCCCCAAGAAAACGCTCCCTCTCCTTTGTTCTGCTGTTCGTAAAGCTGTTTCTTGACCCCTTTCCTTCCGATCTCCATACTAGCCTATAATCACATTCAAAGCCTTTTGATTTACACAAATCAACGACGAGACTACTCCTACACCTGGGATGCTGGTTTTACTTCCATCCGAGGGAAGGCTGGAACAGATGGGAATCGAACCCATGATCAGGCTCTTACAAAGCGGACAGCGTAAACATTCGACGTTATCCATGTTGTTTTGAATTCGATGTGCCCAAATGATAGGTAGTGAAACGATTCACAGTGACGAAACTAATTTCTAGACCATAAACGTTATTCTGTTTTTTTCTCTTCTCTTGCATGCCGTATTTATTATCTTGAAATTTAGCTTCAATCGATATATCCTAAAGAACGAGTTTTTTTTTTCAACATCTACAAAAGAAAGACGGGTTCGTTATTTATGAAGTGATTTAAGACGATTTAAAAATTACTTTCCTTACGTTATCAGTGTCAACAAAAAGATTTCACGGCAAATACATATCATCAACATCAACATCAACATCAACATATCTTTCAATTTCATGAAGTTTGATATGTCGGATGATAAGTTTTCTCTCTTATTCCAGAGTCCCCAAGCGACAACCGGTAACCGGTTTCAGATTGGCCAAGATGGCTCAGCAAATAATGGCATGACCGTAGATTGACATATCTTTCAATTTCATGAAGTTTCATACGTCGGATGATAGGGTTTATCTCATATTCCGAGAATGTCCCCAAGGGGCCACCGGTAACCGGTTCCAGATTGGCCAGGATGGATCAACGAACAACGGCATGACCGTAGATTAACATATCTTTCAATTTCATGAAGTTTGATATGTCGGATGATAGGGTTTCTCTCATATTCCGGAAGTGTCCCTAAGGGGCCACCGGTAACCGGTTCCAGATTAGCCACAATGGGTCAGCAAACAACGGCATGACCGTAGATTGACATATCTTTCAATTTCATAAAGTTTGATATGCCGGATGATAGGGGTTCTCTCATATTCTGGAAGTGTCCCCAAGGGGCCACCGGTAACCGGTTCCAGATTGGCCAGGATGGCTCAGCAAACAATGGTATGACTTTACATTGACATATCTTTCAATTTCATGAAGTTTGATATGTCGGATGATAGGGTTTATCTCATATTCCGGAAGTGTCCCCAAGGCGCCACCGGTAACCGGTTCCAGATTGGCCAGGATGGCTCAGCTAATAACGGCATTATCAAAGATGGACATATCTTTCAATTTCATGAAGTTTGATATGCAACATGATGGGTTTTCAACAAAAAAATCAAATTGGCCGTTCATCGGGTACCCGGGAACCGGTTCCAGGTTACCCGGAAGTGGCCACTTACACTCCAGAGTGGTTCTGGCAATCGTGTATTGTGTATTTAGGAAGTTTTATGGATCAATTTCAACTATCATGAGAGTATTGGTATCACATATTTGATTTGATTTGATTTGATGGGATAACCAACAGGGCCACAAGGATGACCTACACTCAAAGTAAAAAGTATCCTTTTTTCAAGTTCACCCGTCGTCACCCTTTAAAAGGGTATCGAAAATGTACTGAATTTGACATACCCTTTTAAAAGGGTGACGCCGGGTGAACTTTAAAAAAGGATAGAAAGTATCCTTTTTGAGGATTGAAAGTACCCTTTTGAGGGATACTTCTGACTTTGAGTGTATGTAGCGGTTGCCTAGAATTACAGTGGCTCAGACTTAAAGGGAGCATCTTCAAATTACTGCCGTATGAAGGGCCAAAAGGGGGTGGTTGGACGCGAACGAGCAAAATCACTCACGGTGTCCTCAGGGGAAGAGAATCTCCTTCCGACAGTAACCTCCAATAACTCCGAAAAAAGTCTGACAAAGCTGAAAAACAGGGCTCGCACCCTGTTGGGGGCCTAAAAGGGCGCGGCAGACAGCTGGAGACTGACAGAAGTCAATAGATGTAGTAATTGGACAATCCTTAAGAATTGTACAATTACTAAACCATTTTCCCCTTTTGACGTAGTTTTGGTCTTCCACTATCTACATCCAATCTCCGCCATTACAGCATACCGTCCACTGCCCTGATGCTCCCTCCCCGATCCCCGGCTTTGATTCTAACTACTAATAAAAAGGAAAATCATAGATGAGAACAGGTCAATGCGGATGGAGAGCAAATCGAGCTCAGTATCCCCTCACAAAGACTGGTAGTAAGTATGAAAAACAATGAAAAAAAAGAAGAAAGATAAGAAAGATAAGAAGAAAAATTAAAAGATAGTACGTCAATGCGGATGGATCGATGATCCCCTCACAAGGACATAAAAGAGACAGATGGTAGGAAGATCAAAAGAAGAACAGAATATCAGGAGTAAGATATATTCAATAAGGATAGAAGCAAATTGGACTCTCCTCAAAAGACATCAATATAGAGAAATATTCAACAGATTACTTCAATCTTTTGAAATGATAGAAATATTGGCGTGGATTGTCTTAAATGGAATGTGTGTATGTCAGTGTAAATGTAAGAATCTTCTGATATTTAAAAGGAAAGATCTCACCAAATCGTCTGAATCTTCGAATTAGATGGAATGCATTTCCTGCAGCTCTTCTGGTTCTGCACGATCGACAGCATCAAGTTGAACCACCCGACAGCACCCGATAGAAGGTCATCACTCGGCCAATTTGTTGTGGTGGTAGGAATCGTGGCCGTGCTCAGCGCTTATCAAACGGGAAGCATTTCTTCGGAATGGGACTGCTGGAAACTTTCCTCAAACACATGCAGTTGTTCACTGGATTCGGGCTTGATCAAGTAAGAACCACGAATTGCCTTCGCCGATGGTCACTTTGAATATTCACTTTTTCCGCTGTCTCTTCCTTTCCGCTAACGACAACCATGAGTCACAATTTAAAAATTTCACCGAAACTACCAAACATTTCTTATTGCCACTACCGGTATGGATGGCCACCGGAACGGAGAAAGGAATATCCGTAAATTCACTGATTTGTAATAATAAAAATTATCAGAAAAAATAAAGAATTTTGAATCGAAGAAAATACATGACGCAGCCTGAGAGTATTGGTATCACATATACGTGAAAAACAGTAAAATATGAACTTTTCGGATGTTCCGGATTTCCGGAACCGTTAGGTCACCTGGCCCTGATATTAATATTTGTGGTCAAAGAACAGGTAAATACCTGTCGAATGCAACCTGGAGCATCCTGATTGGTTAAAATTTGCCGGAGATACAGGCCGTCAAAATTGGGATCTCAAAATAGCCTTTTTTCGGTTGTAGCCGATTCCCGGTGGCCACAGTGACCAAATCCGGTTTTCCAGGTCAGTTTCGGAAAGGGGTCGTTCTAAGCTTTCAATTGTGACCAAAAGAACCGGAATCGGTCAAAAACTGGATTTTTGACGATTTTTTAAAGTTTGGGGTCGAAAAGGACCCCAATACCTTATGTGTGATTTTTTTTTTAATATCAAGGGAAGGTTAACTTCCCTCATAGTGGGTGCTGGCTCGTCCTCGCCGTCCACCATACCGCTGACGTCGTTTCCCCCGTCACCCTGATACTCCGCCTCTGGGCCGTTCAGGTGCTCGTCGAAGTGCCGCTTCCACCTTTCGATCACCTCACGCTCGTCCGTCAAGATGCATCCGTCCTTATCCCGGCACATTTCGGCTCGCGGCATGAAGCCAGTCCGAGATTAGCTAAGTTTCTTGTAGAACTTACGCGTTTCGTTGGAGCGATACAGCTGTTCCATGTCCTGGCACTCCAACTCTTCCAGGCGGCGCTTCTTGTCCCGAAAGAGATGGGTTTGCTGTCTCCGCAACTGTTTGTACGACTCCTTGTTCCCACGTGTGTTATGCAGCAGCCACTTGTCCCGCGCTGCTTTCTTCTCGTCCCAAATCGCCTGACATTCCTCGTCGAACCAGCCGTCCCGTCGAACTCGGTCCACGTACCCGATGGCGTTCGAAGCCGCTGCGTTGATGGCTGCTTCTATATGTCTCCAGCAGGCCTCCAGAGGGGCTTCGGTGAGCTCACCCTCGTCAGGCAACGCAGCTTCGAGTTCCCGCGCGTACTGGGTAGCGATCTCAGGTTCCTTGAGCCGCTCCAGATTATACCCCTGCAGGCGACGGTATCCGATCTTGTTGACCTCAGACAGGCGTTGGCGCAGCTTTGCCACCACCAGGTAGTGGTCCGAGTCGATGTCCGCGCCACGATAGGTTCTGACGTCGATTATGTCCAAGAAGTGCCGACAATTGATGAGAACATGGTCGGTTTGCTTCTCCGTGTCGTTTTGTGATCTCCAGGTGTACTTGTATAGGGGAGGTGTGCTGGAAAAAGGTACTACGTATGGCCATGTTTCGGGAGGTAGCGAAATCGATGAGTCGAAGGCCGTTCTCGTTCAACTGCTGGTGGGCGCTGAACCTCCCAATAACCGGTATGAACTCCTCCTCCTGGCCAACTTGAGCGGTTAAGTCGCCGATGACAATCTTGACGTCGTGTTTTGGACACTTCCTGTATTCGCGGTCAAGAAGCTCGTAGAAAGAATTTTCATCAGATGAAGTTTTGCATACGGATCTGAATGAAATAAAATCTATTATCAAAAAATTTAAAAATATGAAAGCTCCTGGTGAGGATGGCATTTTTTACATTTTAATTAAAAAATTACCTGAAGCAACTTTAAGTAGCTTGGTCAAAATTTGCAACAAATGTTTTGATTTGGCATACTTTCCCAGTAGTTGGAAAAATGCCAAAGTAATTCCGATTTTGAAACCGGATAAAAATCCTGCTGAAGCCTCAAGCTATCGGCCCATTAGTTTGCTTTTATCTATTAGTAAATTATTCGAAAGAATAATTCTTAATAGAATGATGACGCACATGAATGAAAATTCAATTTTCGCTGATGAGCAGTTTGAATTTCGCCTTGGGCATTCAACTACTCATCAGTTGTTGAGAGTTTCAAATTTAATTCGAAGCAACGAATCTGAGGGCTATTCTACTGGCGCTGCTCTTCTAGACATAGAAAAAGCATTTGACAGTGTTTGGCATAAAGGTTTGATTGCGAAATTGAAAAGGTTTAATTTTCCGATTTATATCGTGAAAATTATCCAAAATTATTTGACGGATCGTACTCTGCAGGTATGTTATCAGAATAGCAAATCTGATCAACTACCTGTACGTGTCGGCGTCCCTCAAGGAAGCATTTTGGGTCCAATTTTATACAATATTTTTACTTCTGACTTGCCTGATTTGCCCCCAGGATGTCAGAAATCACTTTTTGCTGATGATACAAGCATCTCCGCCAAAGGTAGAAGCAAAAAAAATTACTCCAAATGCTGCAAAAACTCAACTTATTATTTTCCCTCACAAACCAAGGGCTGATTTTCTCAAACCAAAAAGTCATCACATTATAAAGATGAATGAAGTAAATTTAAAGTGGGAGGATCAAGTAAAATATCTTGGACTTGCTTTTGACAAAAACCTTACTTACAAGGATCACATTGAAAGTATCCAGGTTAAATGTAACAAATATGTTAAATGTTTATATCCCCATATAAACAGGAATTCTAGACTTTGTCTCAAGAATAAACTGTTAATTTATAAACAAATTTTCAGACCTGCCATGCTTTATGCTGTGCCGATCTGGACAAGCTGTTGCTTAACCAGGAAGAAAAAACTTCAGAGCATTCAGAACAAAATTCTGAAAATGATTCTGAAACTTCCTCCCTGGTTCAGCACCAGTGAATTTCATCAATTAGCCGAAGTTGACACTTTGGATGTTATGTCCAATAAGATAATTGATGCATTTCGACAAAAATCATTGCAGTCTTCGGCTGCATTGATCCGCTCTTTATATAGTTTATAAGTTAGTTTTAAGGTAGCCCTTTTCCCTTTTGTACATGTAGGACCTCCTACATTTGAAATCACTGAATAGCGAAAGCTACAATATTTCATGAATAAATGAAAGTTGGTAGTATTTAAAATTGAGGTGAAAAGTCATCGATTGTGATTGGACACTCAATAATATTTTAACTGAATAAATGTACATTAGGGTGGGTAATTTTGACAAAGAACTTTGTCCTAAGGGCTCTATTCTGGTGAGGTGTCAATCCAGAAAAACGAAAAATGTCGCGCGTTACGAAAATGTTGCATGCTTGGTACTGGGGAAGGGGTCTGCAACGCAACAAGACACTGTTGCGTGGAATTTTCCACACAGTTGAAACAAAAAGCGAATGATGAGGTTTGGGATAACCGGCACAAAAAGGCGGGGCATCCGTCACCATTTCGAGCCAATATAAACCCCGCTCGATCAGCCCAAGAAAATCATTCTATCGCTGGACGCCGAGGAGTGAATAACAACAACCTGGACCTGGAAGCAGATGGCCTGGAGGCCCAGAAGCAGTTGGCCGAAAAGCAGCTGGCCTGGAGCAAGGAGCAGCCCAAGCGGAGGCAGGCCAGCCGGAATATTCTGGCCACAAGACCCGGAGTGGCCAGAACCCTCAGGGGTGTTCCGATGGAAGGCCATACGAGACGGGACAATATGGGTATCAAACTTCTTGGATTTTGATACTGGTGAAGAAAATGGCCATTTTGACAGTATTGGCAACAACCTGGAGTGGCCGGTGCCCTCAGGGAGGTTCTCCCGGGAGGACATTAACAGAACCATACGATTTTGGGCAATATGGGTATCAAACTTCTTGGTTTTCAATACTGGTAATGAAAATGGCCATTTTGACAGTATTGGCCACAACCTGGAGTGGCCGGTGCCCTCAGGGAGGTTCTCCCGGGAGGACATTTACCGAACCATACGATTTTGGGCAATATTGGTATCAAAATTCATGTTTTTCAATACTGGTAATGAAAATGACCATTTTGACAGTATTGGCCACAACCTGGAGTGGCCGGTGCCCTCAGGGAGGTTCTCTCGGGAGGACATATACCGAACCATACGATTTTTGGCAATATGGGTATCAAAATTCATGTTTTTAAATACTAGTAATGAAAAATACCATTTCGACAGTATTGGCCACAACCTGGAGTGGCCGGTGCCCTCAGGGAGGTTCTCCCGGGAGGACATTTACCGAACCATATGATTTTGAGCAATTGTTCAAGGTTCAACTGCGATCGTTGACGATGACGATGGAATGAAAATCGTTGGCAAAAATGCTGCCTTCACGACTCCACGGCAAAACAAAACAGCCAATCAGAGAGCGGAAAGATTTTTGCGTGGGTCAAAGCACGCGCTTGCTTGTTCAAGGCCAACTGCGATCGATTGACCGTTGACACTTGCAAGCGAAAATTGTTAATATTCGTTAATTTTTTTAAAATGAAAATTTTGGGGGAAATATTTAAATTAATTTAAACGCCAAGCGTCAAAAGCTTTAAAAATGCACCAAAAGCAGTGCATGAATCATTTGAAACAATAACTCTTTCGTGAATTTTTCGTTGGCGCTGAAAAGCGCCATTTTGTTAAATTGCAGCAGAAGTTGATTCTTGTGGCCATCTTCTCGAGCGTCCATCCAAGTAGGCCTTGTTTTTCTCCTTCGACGTCGTTTTGGCAGCAATTTCACGCACACGCTGGCGTGTTTCTTCTTCTCGGAGCTTGCTCTTGATTTCCTCCAGTCGTTGATTTTTTTTCCGCTGCTGCTGCTGCTGCTACGATGTTGTCGGTTCGAACGATGACGATGGAATGAAAATCGTTGGCAAAAATGCTGCCTTCACGACTCCACGGCAAAACAAAACAGCCAATCAGAGAGCGGAAAGATTTTTTGCGTGGGTCAAAGCACGCGCTTGCTTGTTCAAGGCCAACTGCGATCGATTGACCGTTGACACTTGCAAGCGAAAATTGTTAATATTCGTTATTTTGACAAAGAACTTTGTCCTAAGGGCTCTATTCTGGTGAGGTGTCAATCCAGAAAAACGAAAAATGTCGCGCGTTACGAAAATGTTGCATGCTTGGTACTGGGGAAGGGGTCTGCAACGCAACAAGACACTGTTGCGTGGAATTTTCCACACAGTTGAAACAAAAAGCGAATGATGAGGTTTGGGATAACCGGCACAAAAAGGCGGGGCATCCGTCACCATTTCGAGCCAATATAAACCCCGCTCGATCAGCCCAAGAAAATCATTCTATCGCTGGACGCCGAGGAGTGAATAACAACAACCTGGACCTGGAAGCAGATGGCCTGGAGGCCCAGAAGCAGTTGGCCGAAAAGCAGCTGGCCTGGAGCAAGGAGCAGCCCAAGCGGAGGCAGGCCAGCCGGAATATTCTGGCCACAAGACCCGGAGTGGCCAGAACCCTCAGGGGTGTTCCGATGGAAGGCCATACGAGACGGGACAATATGGGTATCAAACTTCTTGGATT